>NC_136708.1:21775438-21785438 GCF_947650265.1 Symphodus melops
CTGATTTTAAACGCTGATATTATAATCTGCTTCCATGTGACGCACAGGAACGTTTTTTAAAGTTTTAATTCTATCCTGGCAGGATGTTAATGAGACGCCTCCAACTATTAAACTTGCACACATCCCAGATTACTGGCTGTCTGCTGTTCTAATAACAGAAGACAAAGCAGCTCGGCCCACACCTCCATTAGCCGGAACATTAAATTGTCTTGGAGCTACACTCTCAGTCGATTTCAGTAAAAGATGGTGGAGGTTACGGCGCCTAATGTGCAGAAATAATATCTCTTTGATTACCCAGCTTCGTCTTCAGCTGCATCAATCTTTTTTTTTTTTTTTTTTTTAACGAGCACTATCTCCTCCCCCACAGGAAGTCAAGCTCACTGACTTCCTGTGTTGAGGAATTTTAATGGACACACACAGGAGGACAGGCAGGTGCAGCGTCCACACACTGAAGGAAACACCTGACAGCTGTTTTAGTCAGACAAGAGCAGCATCACATGCACTCACTCATCCCACTGACATGGCTGTGCAGTGACATGTGACAGATGAATCCCAGAGCGAGGGAGGAAGATGAAGACTGGATGAAGAGTGATGGATGACTCCCAGACGTCGAGGTGAGCACAGAGTGAAGGTGAAAGAAGTCGTCCATATTTACTATAATGAAAGTCATGAAGTTTGCGTTCACAGTCGACTCCTGCAACACGTTGTGTTTTTGCCGTATTTGATCATTTTAGGAACGTGAGGATTGTGATAATCTCAAGTTTCTTTATTAATCCTTTATAGGGCAAGTGACTATTTTTGGTCATTTCCACAAACATTACATACGGCCGGCCTGCTGCACCTCGGTGAGGTCGAGAAAGCATGTGATCCGCACTCAGCCAATCAGACGAGAGCACCCTACGTCACTGATCCTGCGATTGTGGCATTTGAACCAAATAATGGGAACTTTCTGTTATAACACTTCATGTTATAACAGAAATAAAGTTCTGTTCTGTCCCTGAATGAGACCAAAAGGTAGAATTTTTTGAAGTATTTCAATGAGCGCCCTGTAAAGGGTTAAAAGAGGAACGTGCACCTGTTTGATCCAGTAGGTGTCGCCATTGAGCTCCAGCACGAAACCAAAACAAACTCGTTTACAGACACCTCGGCTCTCCTGCAGAGACGCACTATATCTGTCCTTCACTAAAACAGCTTTTACACACAAGCTGTCCCGTCCATGTAAACATGAGTCAGGACTCACAGACACGTCTACACAGGAGAGAGACTGAGACTTTATGAGACGTGGATGTTCCTTTAAAACAAGCAGAACCTGTGTCTTAAGAATTGGAAGTGATCTGGTTCCCATTTGAACCTCCGAGGACGTTCAAGGCTGCAGAGCTTTGGTGAATGAAGGAAGGGTCTGCTCCCATCGGCGAACATCCGAAGGTGATCGATTCACCTCTATAATCAGACATCTTCATCTCCAAGTGCAGCCGCCAACTTGTGCATCTGCTACATGTTGATATTTACAACTCAGGTAACTCACCTCCCATCAAACAGCTCACCGGACCTGACCTACTTTCTGTCTGACACTGAAGGCAGGACCAGACAACACATCAATTATTTAGTGTGTCCAGCTGAAGTCCAAACAGTCAGACTCACTCTCACGCTGTCTAAATCACAGAGCAGGAATAAACCATCTTTACTGAGACTCCAAATGGAAACTGAAGAGCACTTTGAGATAATCAAAGGGTCAACACTCTGCTCTTTACGGCTGATTTGAATGTCTTCGGTTATATTATGGAGACCGCTGCTTTTCATTCCCTGCTGAACGAGACGTGGGGGCATTACTCCGACAGCGTTTTTTCTGAGAGACGTTAAAATCAATTTCAGAGCGTGCTTCACCGAGCGTGAGTGCATGAATCCCCCAGACGGGCCCTCCGCTTCAACAATGAAACGTGTTGCATAATGTCTTACATCACAAGGTGGAGCTTTTAGCTTGCAGCTCTGCAGGAAGATGTCGGACTGACTGCTGCAAGGGATTTAGATTTTACAGCCCGGCTCGTGTTACTCAGCCTGAGATATTGAGTCTTCACTGGACTGTAAAATGATGGGCAGCTGCAGGAGAGAGGAGGAGGAGGAGGAGGAGGAGGAGGAGGAGGAGGATCCCTCCTGTCCTTCCTGTTTGAGTGTCTGTGACCTTCAGGCGTACCTGTACAGATGATGTGTGAAGTGTTCCCTCGATTACTCGCCTTCATCTTTTCTTACTCCTTCCCCCCGTCTTTTCTTATCGGCCTTTTTAAACCTCCAGCTCAGAAACAGCATCAACGCTGCAGATCACTGCTCCCTCTGCTGGCAGGATTTGGAGTCGCCATCTCAGATCTCGATAAAGCAAAATCTCTAAGAATTGAATTTGCGAGCTTTACTTCTTTGTTTTCATGTCGAACTGGGAGGAGACCCCGGGGTAGACCCGAGTCCCCCCAGGAGCAGCTGGAAAAGCTTCCTGATGAGAAGAAGGTCCTGGGTTTCTTTTTTTCACCTGCTGCCATCGTGAGCCAACTTTAGATGAGCAGAAGAAATCAGACGGATAAATACTTAAAAAAAAGAGAGTAAACATTAATATTTAAACGTCATCATGTCTTAATCTTGGTGTTAGTGCTGCGCAGTAATCTGTTTGATAAACACAGGAAATCGAGTTTGAGGAAAATCCAGATTTTTAAGCACTTTAACACAGCACCACCACAGCTCGACCTTTGACCCCCGGAGAGACATCCAGGTTGCTCCATTAAGACTCAAAGGGAAATCCAGTTTTCTCTTGTTACGCTGTATTGGTAACATAAAAATAAAACTTGTTTTAATCATTACTTTGAATCTCAAAATCAATTAAATAAACAGAGTTTAATGTGAGAAACACAATCTATGTTTAGGGACAGATTAAATGGGATTATTGGGTCTGATACCGAGGAGAGAATGCTGATATATGGGCCGATATATTTCTTTGATCTGTCGGGATAAAGATAGATAGATGGATAGATACTTTATTGATCCCGAGGGAAATTCAAGATAACCACATTATTGAGCCGATCCCTCACAGTTCTCAAACACTTGTGGAAAAGATTTATTAAAAAGACAAGATGATCCCTCAACAGGAAGCTTCACTGCTCCACACTCTGAGAGTGATGATGATGTAGTCCACACGGCGCCCTCTGCTGGCGACACCTAGAAAGAGAACTGCTGCTCTAATCATAATAATGAAACTCAATACTATTTGGTGGACTAAATCTGATCATATCTACGCAGCATCTTCGATAACATTATTCATTACAGATAGTCACTGGATTTGCTGATATCCGCTGAAAAATAACGGCCGGTCGATTAATCAGTCAGATTCTTATTTAAGGTTTTATCACATTAACAACACTCAACACTCACTTCCTCACATAAAAGCTTTCACTGTATTCCTCTCGGGATTCAAATTCAAACACTTGATGCAATAAAAAGAGGACATATAGCAGGTCGTGTCCTCTCTTAGAGCAGCACTGAACAGATTTAGCTTTGCATCTAAACTTCCTGCCTGTAATATGGCCGCCATCCAAACGGCCCTTTAAAGTTTCATTATTGCATTCAAAGCAGGATTAACCAGTGCAAACGCTTCTCTAACCTTGACACGGATTGTGAATCATTCTCGTTCCCGGGAGAGTCATTAGAGCGATGGCTTCATGCAGAAAATCTAATTCATGAAAAATACAGTCGTTTTTTCCTTCTCATGAATACAGCCGGCTGATTGGTTTACAGCTGAGTAACGGCTCAAGGAAGCAGACATAATGTGAATTACTGTCGCCATGTAAATGACTCAAACTTTGAGCGATGGAAGGAGAAGCAGAGGGAGCAATTAACCCCGGAGCAATTAACCCCGGAGCAATTAGCGAGAGGCGGAGACAGTGACGGCTCTGATGTTAAAACTCACAGGCAGCGGGCAGAGCATCAATCAATCAATCAATCAATCAATCAATCTTAAAGCATGACTTTAAGTACTGTTTGATGTTTGGACTTCATAACATATCATTTCATATTAAAGATATACAAATCATCAAATCATCAGATCACTGCTGAAACTTTCACATCACGATTTCAAAAGTCGGGAGGTGTTAAGATTCAAAGTGTTCCTCTTAGAAATATATGACTCCAAACATCAACAAATAATCATGAAGTCATCCATCCTTCGTTTCTCATAACGACTGAAGCCCCGCCCCACCGTGGAACACGTGACCCCGACATCAAAGGACGGTAAAAAAGTCGTCAAGATCTTCACCTGAGACCAGCTGCCTTTGGATCCGGTTTGGATTCTGAGCAGGTCCAAAAAGGACGGGCCCAAACAAACATGTGTTTAAAGTGAGCCGATCTCCTGCCAGGTGGGAGGCTTGATGCATCTTGTTTCTGATTCCTGCTGACGGTTCTGATCCAAACGGGACAAATAAAAAACAATATTAAATCTTTTAACACTTTTGATTTGACACAAGTGACTCATCTGTCTGTGGGTGGAAACTGTTCTCATCTGCACTTCTTCATGTCTGACACAAGGTGGCAGTGTTACCACGGAGAGCTGCTGAGAGAAGTGACTGACAATTACACACACACACACACACACACACACACACACATACACACACACATACACACACACACACACACACACACACACACAGTCAGTGATGTGTGTTGTGTTTTGAGTCCATTATGGAGCCGACAGTCATGGCGTCTTCTTCTCTTTGTTCAAACTGCTCCTCGAAGAGATACACAACTACAGCTACACACCAAAGCCACAACATGCACATGTCTGGTGTGTGTGTGTGTGTGTGTGTGTGTGTGTGTTACAGTGGCCATGTGTGAGCAGATGCTATTGTGAAGTGTGTGAGAGTGTGTGTGTGTGGTCGGGGGAGTATTTGTGAGTTTATGAAATGAATAATTTTTTATGTGAGCGTCTGAACAGCAACATGGGGGTTTTCGTGTGTGTGTGTGTGTGAGATGGCGTCTGAAAGGTAACTATTCACATGTTGTTCCTGCTGAGACGAACAGAAACATCACACAGCAGCCTCAGAGTCCCCCCTCCTTCAGAACACACACACACACACACACACACACACACACACACACACACACACACACACACACACACACACACACACACACACACACACACACACACACACTTACTCTCTCCTTGTTCATGAGACTAAATGAATGCGAAGCCTGAAAGCACAAACACAGGGCTCGACGCAGTGACGTAAAAACAAAGACCAGCACTCATCCCAGACTTTTCAAAGATGTCCGAACAAACCGGACGAGCCTTTTTTTTATTTATTTTTTTTCACAGCTTTTTGAAATTCAAATTGAAGCGGCACAAACCCCTCCGACTGGCTGCTGCTTCTCCCTTCAAAGAGACTGAACTCACAAATAACCGCAAAGTCTCCACAATCCATCATCGATTCCCCCCCCAGTTAAACAGACATAAAAGCACGGAGAGGTTTTCTGAACTTTCAGATAAAGACTTTGTCCTTCTCTCCGCTTGGAGACTTCGCTGATGCAGCCGCACAGATAACATCGCTGCAGCGATTTCTCTGTCAGAGTGGAGAGAGGGAAGAGATGTCAGCGATCGAGTGCAGATACAGCTCACACTGATTTGCATACAGAGGGGTCACATGGGGCCGGGCTGCGAGGGGTTAAAGACGGGGCCGTGCTCTGGGTCAAAGTTGAGGCTCATGAATATTATCAGCTGCTTCAGATTCATCTGTTTTAGCATCAGTTGCACTTGTCGTTCATTTGCTGCTCTGTGTGCCTTTGAAATGCCCCCCGCGGACAAATAAAGTTTTTTGAATTTGAATTTGAATCTGCTCTCCAATTTAAAATGTCAAAATGAAAAAATATTAATGTGGAGATTTAGGTTGAAAGAAAATTAACAAGATCAGTCATGCTAACGTTCAATGAGGAGTAAGAATCCACAGTGAGTCATAAACCTCAGTGCACAACGTGAGCCGACAAAGACTCAGGTACCTCCTCATCGTCAGACTGAAGGTGGACTCTTCGTCGAGTCAGAGGAGACGCTGGACTTCTCTCTGACTGTGAGACGAGCTGTCGTCACGTCTAAATCCAGCACACGCTCCGAGGGATTCTCACATTTCAATAAGCTACATGCTACACGCTAAGATCACGCTCAAAAGGAAGATGCACTTTTTAAATCAGGTCCAAACTTTAATTCTCTTCTGCTATAAATACCTGATGTCAGCTTCCAGCTCTACAGTGCTGATTACATTCAGTCCATCTCTGCGTCACATCTCTTTAGCTCGCTCTGTCTGTCACCCGTAGCAACAAAAAATTAATCTCCCCGTGCGATTAAGGATTTATTCTTCACAGATCTTCGTCATTCTCAAATCAAACATGAAACTTGTGCTAACTGATTACGTTCCCCCTCCGCGGATCCCTCTGGGGAGAATAGCTGTCACCGAAATCATCTTAAATCTCCACCTGTTCCACATGATAAGAGGTAAAATACAAACAAGGATTTTTCAATCACTCCGTGGAGTGCCGTGGATTCTCATTTTCTCCGAAGCCATTTTTCTCGACGGGGCTTCAACTCAACAGGGGGAGTTCTTCATCCTCCTCCTCCTCCTCCTCCTCGGTGCTATTTTTCTCCTTCATCACATCTCTCCCACTCGTTATCGACGAGCTCATTGATTCAGCGGGCCACTCTCCCTCCGTCTATCTCCCTCTCTTAATCTCTCTCAGTCTACCTCTCTACCTGCTTAAACTAATCCCTCTATCTTAACTTTGCTTTTCTCTCCCTTTTCTCACGCCTCGTCTTCTCAATCACACGCCTCTTCCTCTTCCTCCACCTTCCTCCCGTTTGTCTTCAGTCTTCTCCTCACTCGTGGCTTTTGGGAAATCTGATCGCTAAGTGGTTTCATTAGAGTGAGTAATTGCGAGCTCGTGGTGGTGAGTAAAGGTTGGCTGCAGGAAAATAAAGACTGCGTTTAATGCAAGTCACTCGAGGAAGAAGAGAACATCATTAGAGGGTAATCAAGGCTTTAAATGGACGCTGCATTGTGTTAAGAAAGCACGACATGTGACAAAAAGAGAGAGAGAGAAAAAAAGAGACGATAAAGTTGTAACGTGCTTTTCTCTTCTCTGAAGGTGAAGTGCGGCGTTTCTCCACGAGGACGACTCTGAGCAGCGGAGAATAAATCAAGAGGACTTTGACAGAAAAGGTGAAAGAAAAAAAGATTTAAAGAGACCAGACAGGAATATATCTCAGACCAATCCTTGAAATCCTTGAAATCAGAACGAATAGCGCTTTGAAACTATTGGAGGGTAAAGAAAAGAAAAAATCCAGTCAACGTTTCTTGATATACAGTCAAACATTTAATGTACTGTGCAGGTTAAAACACAATATGAACGTCTCGTTAGCTCCGTCGTGTCCTTACATTACAGCTCGTGATTATCAAAAGCAAATACGACAGCGTGGATCTGTGACGTCGTGTTGGGACAGAGCTGGTGACTCAAACAGCCGGCTCGCTCCAGCAGCTCACCTGCACAATGCTGCACTGAAACATGACAGTAACCTGTGAGGCCATCTCAGTCAGTCTACAAGACTTTTTCTTTTCTGTTTGTTTTCTGGCCTTTTCATTTTTCTCGTTTTCAGTCAAACTTTAATTCTAATTATTATTTAATTTCTTGGACTGCACGATTAGCGCTGCAGCGGTTAGCGCCTCCCCGAGGCCACAGCACGCTCGTTAGGTTAATTGAAGACTCTTAATTGGTCGGTTTGAATGTGAGTGTTGTCTCTTCTTTAAGCATCGGCCCTGAGACTGAATCTGCAGATTCTCCGCTCCACCGAGAGATCCGGTCTACTTCTCCCGTCTGCGCTGCATGTTCAGCCGGAGCTTCGTGCGTCAAAGTAGGGGCTTGTTAATGTGAAGGGAGCGACTGACATGATGAACTGAATGTTTGCAGTTTGATTTTCTTTGTGATGCAGGATCGCTGGTTTCATCTCCCTCTGTCTCAGTCGGAGGCCTGCCTTTAAACTCGGCTCTTTATAACAGTGAGCCAAATTTTTTCAGACCAGAAACAAATCGCGCATCGTCTCCTCAAAGGGTTTGTCAAGATCAAACGTGAAAACACCACCTGAGATTTGATGGATGCCTGATGTCGGCGGATGGAGAACATGAATCGGGGTAATGTGCAGCCTCGCTACAGAAGCTGTGGACCTGCGGTTTCATCACCCGACGCCTTTCAACATTTAATACGATCGTCCATCACGTCACAGCTCCTGCCTTGTTCTGATTTGAATCGAGCTGGATGCCAGATCATCTCCCCACTCGCTGAATATCTTTGTCAAAAGCAGAGCCCAGCCGGGACCAGGGTGAACTTAGTGATACGGCTAATTAGCCGCACAAGTGAACAAATGTTCGCTGACAATGTTCTTGTCTCGTCTCATCTGATCTGACAGCACTCAGCTAAAGAGCAGGAGCTGCAAGTCGAGTCTTAAAAGAAAGAGAACGGCTGCTGCGACAGAGCAGGAATGTCAAACAATGCACACACAGCTTTTATAAGCAAACGTCTTCATCCTGTAATTAAGACAAACACGTTACTGCACAAGAAAAAAAGTTACCATTGAATATGCTAAATGTTAGCAGCAAAAACTGCAGTTCCTAAAGTGGCCACATGAGGCAGGCTCCAAAAGGAGACCACGTGCAACACCTTTATTTACAGCTGATCAGAGTGGCTGTTATCAAATAGAAATAATCGGACTCATGGAGAATCATTTTAGAGGTTTTAATTGGCCTGTGAACGTACAATGGGCTTACTCTGATGTCCGTTAGCAAAAGTTACGTTCCGCGGGTCGTGTCTTTAGCCAGCTCAGGCTCCACAGTTCAACAAAAGTTCACTTAAGAAACGTTTTAAAAAGCAAAAAATGTCCCATTTATTACTAGTTCCAAAGACATGAACGTGTCTGACTAATACACTTTGTTGTAACTAAATACTAATCAATGAAAAACACACTTTTGCTTCCAAAGCTCACAGACACAGCTGCGTAATCAACAAACAAAACCAATAGAATATCTCGCGCACATATTACGGTCTTAAAGGGAAAGTACACCTTTTTATCACAACATTTCAAATTACTCAAAAAACATGAAATTGACTCTGCTTTTAATCATTTTATCATTATAAACTGTA
The DNA here is from genome assembly GCF_947650265.1 of Symphodus melops. Classification (NCBI taxonomy): domain Eukaryota; kingdom Metazoa; phylum Chordata; class Actinopteri; order Labriformes; family Labridae; genus Symphodus; species Symphodus melops. The sequence continues at coordinate 21,784,652 of NC_136708.1, forward strand.
TTTATCATTATAAACTGTATTTATCATGATGAACTGACCTCTGCTCCAGTCAGTCAGTCAGTCAGTCAGTCAGTCACGTACCTGGCTGTGTAGTCGGTCCGAGCTGCTGCAGCCACATGTTCAACGTGTCCATTCATCATGAATGAAGACGTGATGACCACTGAGCTTATCTGCAGCATTTTGCAGGAAAAAAAAAAAAAAAGGTAGAATGAGAAGTTCATTAAAAGTTATGTATTTGTGTGTTCGGGGGTTCAGACTTTATAAAACATGAGCGTAGTTTTAGTTACTGTTCTGTAAAGCCAAAGATGCCGGCTTCCATATTGGAAACAAAGAGGTGGAGCTTACGGCTTCCATGCGACCACCTGTCAGTCAAAGCCACGCCCCTAAATTAGCATAACTATATATTACACCTAATGCAATTTTTAAAAAAAGCTTAAGTTGTTTAAAGAAAACTCATTTACATTTTATGCAACATGATGGTCGCGGACGGTTTCCATAGAAACAGAATCACTTTAATGCCTCTGCACAACAGAGTGGTTACGATTCTGCTCCACTCGACCACACTTCAGCGCGCAGGAGAGAGACACAAACATTATCCTAAACAGAGAGAGAGAGAGCGGGCGAGTCAGCAGAAACAGCTGGACCTCGTCCTCAGTTTTAAAAATCATCCCGTTGGATGCTTCCTGCGTGCAGAGGTGTTCAAGAGGTTGTCTGAGGTCTGCAAACACTTTAACAAAACCCTGGCGGATGTTAGCGTACGTGAGCTAAAGGTGAAGGTTCGAGCATC
>NC_136708.1:21790438-21802938 GCF_947650265.1 Symphodus melops
CGCTGTAGCTTTCCATGCAAACGTGCCGATAACACCCGGTGACGTGCCGCGATTGCACGGCGGCTACACGTACATGGCGGGAGATACAAAACTCTCGCCGCGAGCGATGTTGGCAGCCGCCGTGTCGTGATTGGAGGAGTCGTGGTGACCGTCGGAGGCGTGGTCTTTGAGTTCGTTGACGTTGTCCAGGACCGGGGGAGCGCCGCCGTTCAAGGCGCCGGTGGACTCATCATCCAGGTTCTGCAGAGAATAAATCCCGTGTGTCAGACATGGCGGTATTATGATGCTTGACACATTTGATGGCAGATTTAGTGCAAACACAGATTATTATTCTCTTATTTCATCTCTTGGTACAAAGTCTACACGCCATGATGTCCCTACAACCCACTGTGAATCTGTCCAAACAGATAAACGTCCCGCTACGACTGAGCGCGGCGCACGTGTCACTGAGAATGAAGCAGAATATAAAGTGTGTGTGTGTGTGTGTGTGTGTGTGTGTGTGTGTGTGTGTGTTAGTTACCGTGACAGGCTCTCCCCCTGTGGGCTCGTAGTAAACCTCTCCCGGGCTGAGCGGGGCCGTCTCTGTGGCTGTGGGAGGCTCTGATGGCTTGTTCAGCTTCACTCGCACAAACCGCATCAACACGGGCGGGAGAAGGAGAAGCAAGGAGACAAAACAACGTGAGCACAGGCGGCAAGAGGAGAGCGTCTCACACACACACACACACACACACACACACACACACACGCACAAACATGTTTGCTGATGAGATAACTGAAGACTGGAGACTCCAGTCGAACCAGGATCGAGACATAATGAGTCCTTTCACGTCTCTTCAGTGAGAATGTCTTTAAAGGCAGAATCATTACAAAACACCCGAGTTGGACTTTCTTTCATTTGTCCCAAAATAAATGTGCTTAAGTCCCGACATAGCCGGAGCTGAAAGTTACGCCGGGGAGAATAACCGGAGAGCTCCACAGACGGCGTCTCGACGCTCCATGTCCCGTGGAGAGCCGGAGAGGCAGTCGCAGGGTGCATACTGGGATTGTTACGGTGAGTTTCGAGCGAGAGAGAGAGAGAGAGAGAGAGAGAGAGAGAGAGAGAGAGAGAGGCTCAGGCGAGCTCGCCGGACAAGAACAGACCAAAAGCTTTATACGATGCAAATCAGTCCAGGGAGCTGCGGCACGTTCATACGATCCGGTGCGCTCATCGAGGACACGTCGCCTGTTGAGGAACCTTCCAGCTCCCTTTTCAGTACGCACGACTATCGAGCGGCGAGTCGAGTGCTTCAGCGTGCTTTATGAATAAAGTCGACTTGCACGTTGCTTCTTTAGACTTGGGACCTGACTTGCAGAGATTTGAGTCAAAGATGGTAAAAAAAAAGGCCTCTATGAGGAATTTGCCTTTTTGATATTCTGCAAATGGCACTAAGAGATGACGGTGAACTCTGTGAGCCCCATTTACGGACTCCATGTTTAAAACATCAACTCAAAATTACCCACTTTTAGTCGCGTCACATGATGTTTTTCAAGCCCGACGAAATGGGACAGAATGAGGAGGGGGGAGAGCGGGACTCTAATGGAGCTCTTTACAAACCCAGCTAATTATTTCCACACATAAGCCAACTCAGATCTCCAATCAATAGCCATTAGCCCCATTATGACTGCCCAAATGGACTGTGTGTGCGTGTGTGTGTGTGTGTGTGCGCGCAGAATGTAAACGCTGTGACAATGAAGATTGATTGGAAGCCATGTGGACAACTCACCATCTCTGTTGAGCTGCCGGTCTTCACAGGGGGAGGGGGCTTGTGCTTCGGAGGGCCCCTGATTGGACGAGAGGACAGAGACAATGCAGAATTGATCGTCGTCCATTAAGACTTTTGATTTCTGAATTGTGGTAAATAAAGAAATCTGTTCGGGAGCCTCGACTGAAGGGCTCAAAATATCAGGCTGTGATGAAATCCAACTGTGTCCTAATTCGGTTCAGATTGTGTTTTTTTTTTTTTAGCGACTTAGTGACATCACATCGTAGCACGTTGGACATGTGTCTGCAGGAACACTTGGTCCTCCTGACGTCTGTACCGCTGATCCACAGCCGTCCCCGTTTTGCAAGCAAGTTCACCTGAGTGTGCATCACTCTCCTGACTTTGAAAGTCAAAAGATTTGTTTTCATTTTTAAAGACAAGCTAAATCAAACATGCTACGTTGATATGCAAAGAAAGAACAATTCAAGCAGCCTTTGCAAAAAAAAAAAAAAAGAAAACATGAAGTTTGTTTTTAACATAAGTCCCGCCTTTTATTAGACAAATGGCGAACCACGGTTTAGGATTTTTGGGGTCCAAACGCTTTGGATTCCTGGTCTCGAAAGCAGACAGTGTGGCTCTTTAGCTGCCAACTTTTAGGCTTTAAAGATTAAATAAAAAAATGCTAATTAAAGGTTTGAGCTGCTGAGGACTTTGGCACTTCTGAAGTTTGGGAACATGTCTGGAAAATGAAAAATATATATATTCTAATAAGTAGTTCTTTCAAACTAATGGTGGATTGCAGATTTCAAGATTGGAATGTAATGCTTTTATTATAGGGCTAGCTAAAGTGGATAATTGCTACATCCGTCATTCAAAGTAGAACATTAAGCTAACATTTTAGTGTCTGTGCAACAAATGACAGGGCTGTAATAAAAATCTGAAGAGTGAAATGGCAGCTTCACAGCTCATGATATAACCTTTAAAACCTTCCTTTAAATCTCTGGCTGCAGCTCCTCCAGCGTGCTGCACCTGCTGCACCTGCACCGGCGTTAGCGGAAAGAGCTAACGCCGGCACTGGCGCTGAGAATAACTCACAGTTTGAGACTTTAAGTAGCATCAATTTTAGTAATTTGTGTAAAATGTCCTGTGAATCATTAAGTATTTGCGTCACGCCTGAACCAATTACCGTCTTGTGGTTGATTTGACTTCATAAAGCACACCTGCTAAGTGGCGCCGCTTCTGGGAAAGTGAAGTCTAATTGACCTATTTGACTCTCAGTGTTACACAAGAAACAAGTGAATGTATTTTTGTGCATTGATTGTGCTCCCTGTTGTTTGACTGGACGTCACAGTTTGAGAAGAAAGAAAGGATTTACAAGTTCCTTTTTATTTATTTATTTTCTCACAGCTACGGGGGGGGGGGGGGGGGGGGATTTACGGGTTAAAAGGGAGGCCAGAGAAATATGTCTCCGGCTCCCTGGCTATAAAGTTCAGGTGGAGATTTGTAGCTGGGCTAACTCGTGACATGTAATAAGGTTTAATGAGCCTCAGATCGGGGGGGGGGGGGCATCGTTAAATAAAACGATGGCAGGATTGTTAATAAAGACTTACTCTCCGTCCTCCCGGCGCTTGCGGATGAAGAAGATGACTCCGACGATGATGCCGACGAAGGCGAGGGCGCCGAGGATTCCACCGATGACTGCGCCGGTCGACGGGCCGGGAGTGACTAGCCTCTCCTTTTCTTTAATGGGGGACAGACACAAGAGAGAGAGAGAGAGAGAGAGAGAGAGAGAGAGAGAGAGAGAGAGCGTTCGAGTTAAACACAGCGACGAGCAACTTTCCTGAACGCATCGATGAATATTTGTGTTTTTAAATGTTTCGTGTTAGAGAGGAATTAATCGAAGGTTCGTGTAAGATAAGATAAGATCGTTTTTATTCATCTCACAAACGGAGACATTTACAGTGTTACAGCAGCAAAGCAGAGAAATCACACAGTGCAAAATGAAGTTAGATAAAAAATATAAAAATAGTTCAAAAGAGCCGGGAACTTAAAGATGTAAATCTGTACGTTTCACTGGGATACTTCAGCTGATCCATCAAAGGAAGAAGAAATGTGTTTTTCTCCTGCAGGAGTCACATGACCTTTCTGCTATCTGTTTGTCAACTCCTCCACTGTTGCCTACAATTACTACAGCGGCATCATCCTGCAGCTATTGGATTATCTCAGCCTTTGTATTTAGAAACACAGGGTCACTGACTACGCGGCCATAATTGAAGGTTTCATCCCGAAGGAAATGAAGTCAGCAGCAACAGGAAGAAGAAGAAGCAACAGACACTCGACAGAAACACACACACACACACTGAGACCCAGTGAAAAACAAAAGCTCTCCAACCGCACAGTTCAGCGAAGCGAAGACGTGAAAACACACGACGACGACGGCGTGCTGTCGACGGGCCGCCGCAAGAGCAGCGCTGCCTCAGCGTTTGCTGCCTCTGAATGCATTTTTCACAAATCTGCAAATATAAAATACTGCAATCATCTGAGCGGGTCCTTCAGTGGAGTATAATACACCGTCATTGGAAACCTTTAGAGGATTGTTAGTGTGGAAGCAAGCAATCAAAAGCTCTGAGTCTCATATTATAGCGGAGCATTAAACACACACGTAAGATGAAGAATGCAACAGGAAGTCGAGGAGCTCCCTCTCTGACCTCGACGTCTCCTCTCAATTAAGAGTTTATGTTTCTTCCAGAGGACATCTTTATCTTACGACTGTAACAGACCCAAACAGCAGGCTGGCAGCAGCTGCACGCCGTCAATGTTTCCTGCCGTTAACGGCGATCTCTGCACCGAGAACAAAGAGAGGGCAGTCTGATTTTAACACCTTCTCTGCTCCTTTTTTTATCATGTAATTGTGTTTCATTGCCACCGCTGAGGTAAAAGCACTCAATGGATGTGATACAGAGATGATAAAAGGATAATTACGTCTCATTTAGCGTCACTGCGTACATACAGCTGATTCTCGTGTGCAGGTACAAACGCACTGTAGTGGAAATGAGGCTCTTCAAACACATTAAAATGTGATTCCATATGTTTAAAAACACGTTCCCATCACCCGGGAACGTGTTTGTTTTTTTAGGGGTTTTTTTCTCTCGCCGTTACGAAGATTGTTCTTCCCATCTGTCGGCAAAGCGATTCCACCCTCATCCTTTACTGCCAGTTTTCAAGCCAAACAACCGCTCGCCTGGAGGGAAACAGAAGATGAAACATCTGGAAGCAGAAAAATGATGCAAAAAAACAAAACTATTAAAAAAAAGGTCCCACTAACTAAGATTGCCTCCAAAAATGAGAACATCTCAAACACAGACGAGTAAGAGTGAGGTCTCTGCGTTGTCAGGTTGAAGTGACACTTATGAATATTTCGCTGATTCGTTGGTTAAAACTGATAAATGACCACGAAACGCAGAAAATCTGTAAATTTAAGAAGAGACACAAAAACAATCGAAGATATCCGCTGACGTCACTTTCCCACCTGAACGTGTCCACAGAGGTCGGACTCCCCGTTCAGAGTCCGATTATCGCCCGACCCCGCAGAGTCAGAAGACTAAATCAAACCTGGACAGGAAGTCGTACCGTGGTCAGCTTCAAAACAAACACGAGGGACTGCTGATCGTGTTAAAGTTCAGCCAATCGTGCTGCACGCCGCAGAAACAGACCCAGCGGAGGAGGGCGCCAAAGGACGGAGAAAGAGGAAGTGCATCCATACGTTTGACTGTAATTCGCTGATGACTCAGTGATACTGAGTCGTCTTCTTCACGAGATCTCCACGTCTTTACATCTTCATCGCAGGATAACCACATCGCATTTTCTCGAGGATGCATGTCTGCTTCACGTGTCGTATCAGATTTTTTTTTTCGGCTGTTGTGATTGGCCCACGGCCCCCCAGCTGCAGCCAACACAGTCTGCAGAGCAGTGTCAGGAAGTTCAGCGAGCGGCTGTTTGGCAGAGACTGCAGATCTAAAGTGCATTCCTGCAAAAGCTATTTGTAAGATGGGGAGAAACTCTTGTATTTGATGAGACTGGAAACATCTTTTCTACACATTAATATTGATTAAGGCAAGAAAAAAAAAAAGGTGTCAATTTAAGTACTGCACTGTGGGAGGAGGAGGAGGACATCCATCCTTCAGAGGACGTAAACAAGATGAGAGAAAATAAGCAAAGTCATGACTGAGTGTGTCAGATTGGGTCTCAGGTCACGTCCAAACTGCGTGCAATTCTTCCTCCTCGCCAGCAGGTGGCATTCACTTCCACCGTACAGCTTTCAAGGAACGAGTCGATGATGATAGATGGATCCGGATAGACGGACAGATAGAGAGATGGATGGATGGATGGATGGATGGATGGATGGGGTGAACATGCAGATGTGCTCAGGGAGGCTCAGTCAGGTCGGTTTGCATATTCATGTCTGTGCAAATCCACCCGGAGAGGACCGGCAAGTTTAAGTGAGTGTGTGTGTGTGTGTGTGTGTGTGAGGGAAAGTGTGTGTGTGTGTGTGTGTGTGTGAGAGTGAGGAGTCTGCCACAGTAGTCACTGACAGGAGAGGGAGCAGGTCTTGATTATGTATGATCACAAACACAGCGAGGAAGGAGGACGGAGGGAGGGGAAGGAGGAAAAGGAGCGGCAGGATGGGGAAGAGACAAGGAGATGGTGGGATCAAAGTAGAGAGAAGGTAGGAGGGAAAAGGAGGCAAGGAACGAAGTGAGGAAGGAAGGAAGGAAGGAAGGAAAGGAGAGATGATGCTGCAGAGTTGGGGGAAAAAAACAGCAGGAATACAGAAAGACGGAATAATGTGTGTCTTTCCTCGCAGCTGGAAATGCAAACACACACACTCACGTATGCACACACAGAGCAGCATGTGCACGAAGCAGACCTGTCCTCCTTCCTTGTCTGTGTGTGTGTGTGTGTGTGTGTGTGTGTGTGTGTGTGTGTGTGTGTGTTTGTGTGTTTGTGTGAGTGTGTGTCCAAAGCTGATATGATGTGTTCTGAGGTGTTATCAAAGTTTACGGCGCTGATGTTTTCCATTGATGTTCGGGGTCGATAACAAACTGCCTTTTTAATAAACAATGAGTCCTCGTGCTGCATGCAGATATAACACACACAACGATGAAGGAGGAGGAGGAGGAGGAGGAGGGCGGGGCCTGCTGCAGGAAAAAAAGAGCCTGATTGGCCCAAAAAAAAAAACTGGGATGAAATGAAGGATGCGCCGCAGAGGAGAAGAGCAGAACGAGGATCCTGCACAGGTAGATGAAAAACAGGTGTGTATTCTACTCTCTCTCATTACATCCCTCAGCAACAATCCTCCACTAACACATCTGTTCTTATGACTGCAGGCTAACCAGAGGTGTTAAACTGCATAATCACAACAATATGCACCTTTTCCAACACCTGTGTCTGTGCGTCAGGTTGAATTAAGGAATTCATTTGGAAGAGGCGAGGAGACTCGAGGAATCTGCACAACTGTCAAAGTGTTGGAAAACACATACGAGTCACACAAGTCAAAACACAGTTTAACTTCTCTTTACAACCAGGAATCCCTTAAAGGAGCCGTATGTAACTCTGCCCCTAGTGTTTAAAATGTGTACTGCAGTCTAAACTCTAATTATCACAGAGAGCTGTTTGGCTCCGCCCCCTCCTCTCACACAGCTCTGCATGTGGTGGACACTGTAGCTTCAGTGTTTAGCCAGCTCTGCATGTAGAGACACTGTAGCTTCAGTGTTTAGCCAGCTCTGCATGTGGTGGACACAGTAGCTTCAGTGTTTAGCCAGCTCTGCATGTGGTGGACACTGTAGCTTCAGTGTTTAGCCAGCTCTGCATGTGGTGGACCATGTAGCTTCAGTGTTTAGCCAGCTCTGCATGTGGTGGACACTGTAGCTTCAGTGTTTAGCCAGCTCTGCATGTGGTGGACACTGTAGCTTCAGTGTTTAGCCGGCTCTGCATGTGGTGGACACAGTAGCTTCAGTGTTTAGCCAGCTCTGCATGTAGAGACACTGTAGCTTCAGTGTTTAGCCAGCTCTGCATGGGTCTGTAAAGCTTTCTGCGTTCTAACCTCTCTCCATGTTTCAGAAGCATCTCCAACATTGATCATAGTTTGAGCAGTGGTTGATCAGAGGAGTGATGGTGGTTTCTCTGTTAGGTGAATATCAGCAGTTAATTAAAAAAAAAAAAAAAACGAACATATTTCCAAACTGTTGCCAAGCAGCCGTTTGAAAACGAGCCTCAACTTTGTTCCACGTCCAGATGGAAGCAAAATGCGACCAACGTTTCCACTTGAGCTGCAGTTCAAACCAAAAAAACCATCAACTCAAATATTCATCTAAACGTTGGAAAGCTGTGAGCACATGTTTGTCAGTGCAGCAACATTTAAAGTGTCCAGGTTGTATCAGCTGTGAGTCAACACACCCACTAACACTATCTGCCTGCTTCGGGCTCCGCTCGTCCTCGTCTTCACAGAGAGCTCGTCTCTCCCATCACCTCCACCCATTAGCTCCCGTCCTCATGCAGCATGCGGCTCCATTTCCTCGTGGCGGAGTCTGTGCCGGCTACTGCAGCAGCTGTACAATATTGATACGGATTATCAAACATTTATTGAGTTAAATCAATACTCTGAGATCCACACTGGAGCTTTTTTTAGACTGAATTACAGATGTGTGGGAGTTTTCTGGCACTCACACACACACACACACACACACACACCCTCTCCTGCTCGATCTGTTCTCACTCCGTCAGCATGCAGCGAAAACAGCCAAAAATCTGCACAGACATAATGCTATTATCTAAGTTACACTCAAGTGGTGAGAAATTGCCGCGGAAACACATGCAATTTAGATGAAATTGAAACAACAATCCGTGTGTAAAGCGCTCCATTGCTCTCTCTTATCAAACAGTGTGTGGGCTGCTGTATTAGCCGTCAGGAAACACATTTCGTGCCCAAGGCCTGCACTTAACTATCTCAGCCTGATGCACAACATGGAGAGAAAAAAACACAACACACACACACACAAAAAAAGCAGCCCACTCACAGATGCTGTTTCCCACACACACACACACACACACACATCACAGAAACACAAGCACTCGACTAAAAGGTTACTTGTAAGGTCCAGCTATCTAAGCTTGGTCTTGTTTTTCCTCCCGTGGCAGCCATTACTGTTTCACATCACATGCGCAACACGAAGGGAAGTGAACCACTGAAGCCACAGCAGAGCGGATCGCAAACACGAAGAATGCAATTCACTCAGACGAGTTTGATCCCAGAGAGTCTGCAGATTAGGAAAATAGTCACTTCCTGTTCAGATTTGTGTTGAATCGAAGAGATAAATCTGCAGATTTGTTGCAGAATTCGTAGAGTCGAAGCCCGGAGAGGAGGACAAAAACATCAGATGTGTGGTCGAGAGAAACATAAACGCTGACTGATTAATGGAGAAGTGTGAATTATCTTTAAACTGAAGCTTCATCCTTTGACTTTCATGCTTCATATTTTTCAATAAATTGTAAAAATAGCACCCCGACATATTAGTCAAGCTCCGCCCTCGTCCCTGAGAGAAAACACTCCTGGCTGCCTGATGAGCAGAGCAGTTAGTTGAGGAGTTAGCGTAGCATCAAGTCTACCTTTCACATGCATGGCAACAAACGGAGTGAATCTCGTTTTGGCGGAGGAAGCCGATTGGCCGCTCGCTGTGTGAGAGAAAAGTTCTTCTTTCTTTCTTTCATTCCTCTAATTCTCGGACTTCCTGGCAGCCTTGTGGCCCCTCGCAGGAACATAAAGAACGCGAGCAGTCGTTCAGAAAATGTGGAGGACACAGCGGACTGTAATCACTGCAATAAGCTCTGAAATGATGCAGCAGGAGGAACGAGGACTGAGCCTGCTGCTCGCCCATCCTTATAATACCGCTCTGAGGAGGGAGCGTTTTAAAACCTATGGATGATTGAGAGAGCTGCCTCCGACTTTTTCAGGTCGTCTTAAACAAACGTTTCACACACAAAAATAATCCCCTCAGACCTCTGACGGAGGTTTGGGGGGGACAAACGGCTGCAGCTCTGCGCCTGGAATGACGACATTTGATTGAGTGATAGCGTCAGAGTGAGCTGTCTATGTGTTTATGAAAGCAGCTTTAAGGTCGGAGGGGAAGATGGGAGGCAGCAGGGGAGACGAGGGAGAGGAAGCAGAGAGTCTTGAAGGATTTTGGGCCGTCCTAGGCGAGTATCAGGTCAGGATCTCAGAGTCTCACAAACCTGCTTCCGACAGTGTCAGAAATTTAGGACGATCGTCTCACACTGTGAAGGCTTCTAAAGGCTCTGTAAAATAAAATAAAAATGAATAAAAATAAATAAGAAACTGTGAATGCTTCTAAAAAATGTATTATAATAATAAAAAAAATAGAACAGCTGTTCTGTAAAATAAAATAAAAATGAATAAAAATAAATAAGAAACTGTGAATGCTTCTAAAAAATGTATTATAATAATAAAAAAATAGAACAGCTGTTGTATAAAATAAAATTAAAAAAAATCAAATAAAGTAAAAAACTGAATGCTTCTAAAAAAAAAAAAAATCAAAAAAAAAATAGAACAGCTGTTTTGGAAAATAAAATAAACAATAAAATTTAAAAAAAACTGTGAATGCTTCCAAAAAAAAAAGAACAGCTGTTCTTCACTAAAGTAAAATAAAATAAAAAACGGTGAATGCTTCTAAAAAAAATAAAAAAATAGAACAGCAGTTCTGTAAAATAAAAAATAAAATAAAAAACTGTGAATGCTTCTACGATCTGCGTCAACTTCAAACTGATAGAAAAGCAGCGTGAAATGATGAGCTGTGGAAAGTGTACGTTAACGATAATGGGACTCAACCTGAAGTTCTCTTTGCAACACGTTCGGCCGTTTTTCCGTCGCCACACATTTTGCACGCGAACGCCAATGCAGCAAGAGCTCGCTTTCCTCTGACCGCCGCGGCGACCTCAGCTCTGGGTTGACGCAGCAGATGACGCTGCTCACTAGTATATACAGTATGAGTCATTGTACTGTGAACATGCATGTTGCACCTTAACGATCTGTCAAAATTGAAACTCACAAACAGATAAAGGAAACAGAAGCCAAGACGGCGTTAGAGGTGAGGAAATTTGTTTGGCACTATAAATGCTTTCAGACGAAGATGAGGGAAAGTGAACATTTTAGAATAAAAGAGAGGAAGATGTGAAGTAAAAGAGGAAAGGAGGGAGGGAAGGTAGCAGGGAGCGAGGGAGGAGGAGGAGGAGGAGGAGGAGGAGGAGGGGGGTTGATAGGACTGTTAGTGGCCCGCGGAGGAGAGGAGGGGAGATTTTAAAGGTCTAAACGCTCCCGAGGGAGACCATGAGTGACACTGAAACAACAACCGCCTCTCACATCCCCTCGTCCACCTTCTCCTCCTCCTCCTCTCTCCTTCCTCCTTTCCTTTCCTCCCTCTCATGTCCGTCCTTCATCACACTCCTTCCTCCACTTTGTCCTTTTACCCTCCCGTTAAGACACACACTAAATCCCTTTGTGTTTTTTTTTCTTTTCACAGCTGCTCTGTCGCTTTCTATCGCTCCCTGCTGCTCACTTGCTCTCCTGCTGCTGCGCCAACATGAAAAACGCCCCTGTTGCGTTCGTCCTTCTCTTACAAAAACACCTACTTTCCACCAACAAACCCCCCCCATCCCCTTCAAACTCCAATTCACCAACAGCGACATTACCGCGTCCTCTCGCATTTAGCGACTATGAAAAGACAAACTGACTCACAGCCCTCCACAAACACACACACACACACACACACACACACACACACACACAAGCGGAGCACTAAAAGACCACTGAAATTATGAGCGCGCAGAAATTACTGCAATCAACAGGCAATTAGGATGAATAAAAGAAGGACTGATTATCATCCGTGAGGCTAAAAGCTCGTGGGTTCCTTTCAGCGAGGCACTTCAGAAGTCTGGAGAGCGAGAAGGCAGAAAGGAGGGAGAAGAAAGGAAAGGTGAGAGGGAGAAACACGTGAAAGAGGCTGCGACATGAGGATCTGCACGCTCGCACGTTAAAGCTGATTTAAGCAGAAAGTACAGCGGTTTAGCTTTTTCTAAACCTCTTCACTGTGTCGCTCCCCTGCAGAGAAAATCTCCATTTGGAAGGTGAAACATGCAAAACAAAACAAGCATACTTAAATTCAGCACAGATTTTATTTTATTTTTGGCAACCTAAGGTGACATTAATCAAAACGAGATCCCTTCAGGAGGATGTGAGTTTATTACCCAAAGTCGAAAAGGCTTTAGCTCCGACGGAGGCTAGCTTAGACGTCGTGTCTCGAGTTCGGCTGTTTGGAGACAGGAAGTAGCATCAAACACGGCAGTACAAAAGGAGTTTAATGACAGAAACCGGTAATGTCATGATTTTGGTCGTCTTCAGAGCTGATTGAAGATTTTTTGTCAGATTTTGTTTGAAAGAGACGGCTGAATTTTCAATCACCGTTAAATAGACAAAAAAAAATAATCGGGGGAAAAAAGAACGAAAGACGGAGAACCAGGAGTTCCTTTCCCACTGAAGATGCCTCGGATGATGACCGGCCTGACGCTAACAAGTGGGACACAGGAAGAATCATAAATCACTTGCAGGCGGTTCCATGGCAGTGCACTCTGGCTAATTAGCTTTCTGAGAGGAGACAGGAGCCATCCAGCCCACGACTTTCCGCTCAT
>NC_136708.1:21807938-21822938 GCF_947650265.1 Symphodus melops
TGTTAGTGCATGTGTGTGAGTGAAATAGAGAGAGAGAGAGTGAGCGAAAGGCAGCCAATCATCGACACAGAACCATCCATCATTCAGGCAGCCATTTGGACACCTGGGTGCCCCGGCAACGCCATGGCAACAGCGACTGTCTGTTACCAGGTAACTGTGCATAAGCAATGAGCAGAGAGGCATTGTGGGAGAAGCAGAGGTCAAGAGAGGCGTGTGCACACACACACACACACACACACACACGCACACACACACTCACACACACACACACACACTCACAGGAGAGGGTGGAAGGTCAACATGCAGACAGGTGGCAGGTGGAGGTGTGAGGATTCAAATGGAGCTGTGCACAAAGACACACAATGGAATACAGAATACATCAACCGAGAGGCGCACACACACACACACACACACACACACACACACACCACACACACACACACACACACACACACACACACACACACACACACACACACACACACACACACACACACACACACACACACACACACACACACAGATGCTCATGAAGTAAAAAAAAAAAAAAAAAGGTCATATTTTATTTAACTGAGGAAGCTACAGGTGACAAAGTGACAGTAAAGTCATTTTCAGTGTGTCACTGTTTATTTATCTTTATTGTATTTTACTGCAGCTTAACTTTGCACATGTTATTATATATATATATATATATATATTAATAAAATAATTTAGATTTTATTTTTTTGCATATGACAAAAAAAAGAACTGATTATCGGCACATCATTTAACAAACACATACACAGAGCAACCATCTGGCGGCGCGCTCGCGTTAATTCACACGTACACAAACACACACTCACACTTTGCACAAACACACACACACACACACACACACACACACACACACACACACACACACACACACTGACACACTCCGGAAGTTTCTCAAAGCTGCATGTTTGAATGCCAACAGCCACATTTCTCCCCTCAAACTTCACCCAGAGTTCTTCCTGCGAGACCTCGAGATTTTTTTTTTCACAGACCGAGAGTCCGAGAGAGAATTCACCCGGAGGAAGAAGGAGGGAGGGGGCGGGGTTTATTCCCTGTTGCACCTGTTGCGATCTCACTGCACGTAATAAACCGGGACTTGTTTTTGTTTTTTGTGTTTTTGCCTTTTAACTTAAATCATTTTAACTTTTAAAAAATTACACGTTTTATTTATTTTTTTGTCCTCAGAGTCTCCGGCCGCTCGTTCAGGAAAAAGCAACAAACACCAACATGAGAGTCAATGACATTTCAGAGCTGAGTCTTCTTAACCTTCCGGTCTTAATAAAAAAAGATTTCTTTGTTTAGACTTATTTTAAATATGAGCAGCATCAGCTGCGACTTAGTGACATTAAACATTAATAAAAGTAAAGCGTATATCGGGTTATTATAGCAAACACTGAGACACAGAGGTTTTATTGACTGCTTCATATTGACACACAAATACAATTCAATCACCTGGAGACATAATAATATGGATGTCTTCTGCGTCACGCCATAATCGAGTGAGCGAGCGCCTGCAGCTCGGAGAGCGAGATGCTGCAGAACATTGAAGACGTTAGAGGCCAAATTACTCGTGCTGTCTCTCATTCCCCCCCCCCCCGTCGCTGAAATAACACGTTTACAGAGTGCTGACCTTTTCTTCTCCGTTTTGTGAGACTCGCCTCGATTAAAGCGGAACAAGGGAAGGAGCAGGTTGAGCGCGGTGCAGTTTGTGCCGTCCAATGTGAAAAATAAACTAAAAATAGATTTTTTTTTTTAAATTGTGCCTCGTTTATTCACTCAGATGTTTTTTTTTATAAAGTTGATCCTTCAATCAAAACAACTGAAAACAACCCAACAGGAAGTGAGAGCTAGATAGATTTTTTCCCACTATAAATTCTGACATCAGAAAGCGCCGCGTCACTGTGGCGACCATGAGGCCGCAGCTGATGTTAGCATGAGTCGTCAAACTTGTGGTTTTAACATTAAAGCTGCTGCTCGTTGACATTGCTGTGATTTGTGATGACTTTGTCTCGTAATGGTCTCAAATATTTCCTCAGATTTCTGACATTTTCTCCTCTTATAAAAACTGCAGTCGGATTTGAAAGCTTCTTTTGTTTGCACACGTTCCTTCTTTGCTCTCTCTGCTTATTTCTACACTTTATTTCCTTCGCTTTTCAAAATGTTCAAATTAAATTCAATTAAAAAAAACATCTTCCTGCTTTCCAGGCCATAGTGTGAAGTGGTTTCAGCCCTCTTCTCAGTGAAGGAACATTGTCGGTGGCATTAAAGGCCTGCGTGTGTGTTCAGTTAAGTGTGTGTGTGTGTGTGTGTGTTTGTGCCTCCGTGAGTGCGTCCCTGTTTAAATAAGTGTGTTCGCTCCTCTCCCTGTGACACAGTTCTCTGCTCGGAGGGAACCGTATGTTTCCCGCCATGCACTGCCACACCGAATCACTCACACACTCACAGGACATAATACACACACATTCAGCCCAAAACCCCCCTCAGGCCTCCCTGTCCTTGGTACCCTATCGGTCATCTGTCCCCTCACTGCCCACCGACACACACTCCCCCTCCCAGACACACACACACACACACACACACAAAACAGAGTCAGGCATGCACACAGCGATAAGTGAAAAAAAAAAAACACACGGCCAAAATCTAAAAATAGTTCACACCATAATATTGTGCACACACACACAAAGGGAAGCACACTAACCCCCCGATGATGAGAGAAGTCCATCCTCTCCGTCTTCTGCCTGCTTCACTTTTCAGAAAATGTGTGCTCAAACAGGCCGTTTGGAGATGTTCCCTTCATGACATCACAAAGGGCAGTAGCCCCTCCCCCAGGTGGGTGACACTCCCACAGCTAGGTGTTTGTTCTGCCCTCTGAGTCTGCCTTCTCACCGTAAACAATAGGACATGGAGCCAGAAAGCAGCGAGTACACCCGAGCCCTTCCAGAGAGGGGGCGTGGTCAGACACAGCTCATTTACATATTTAAAGCTACAGACACAGAAACAGCCTGTTCTGAGCAGGGCTGAAATAGAGGGGTTTATAGACATGATCAAATACAGGATCAGAGTGGATTTACAACAACACACTTCACACACATGATGAAGAGGAGCGAGGACACTGATTTCACCTGAAGAGGAGGAGGAGGTCATGTGACCTTTAAAATATTTAGGACATCCAACCCAAGAAATGAATTTCAAATGAAGCTGGTGGTGTCAGAGCTTCCTTACTTGTCATCATTAGTATCAGAGATCCATCCCAACCTGAGCAGAACACAAAGAAAGGTGGAGGAGGTGATGACGAGATGTATGAGGGGGAGCTACTCGATGTTATCTCTGCTGCAGAGACACTTTTTGATGTTGGAAAAATGATAAGAAATATTTACCGAGCAGCAGACGGAGCGGTCTTTTCTATTCATGAGACCGAGAGCGGATGGTGGAATGATCCTGGTTTCTAAACCTGTTTTTGTCCAACAATTACAAACTATTTCAAGTTGTACGCGTGGTTCATTTTTCTAAACAAACAAACACTTCCAAGTGTTAACTTTAAACTGTGAAGAGTCTTTTTTATATCTCCCGTGAAGTACGAGTTTAGAAGACGATGCAACGACTTCAAGTATCTTCATTTTATCCTCTCGAGGCCTCGAAACCTTGAATGAAGGAATAAAATCTGCTGTTTTTAAAACGTTCCATTAAAGCCCATATTTCCAAAGAACTGAAATTGATTTTGATGGAAAAAAACAACATCTCTGTTATTGAAGTGTTTGCATATTATTGAAGGACCTGAAGTGTTTAAAAACAGCAGCCTTTATGGCTAAATGTAAAAAGAGCTGGTTCTTCAACTGGTTTAATTCTGTCGAGCACGTGTACGAGTAATTCTTCTTTTGGGTCTTTGAAGCTGTAAAACACGCGTGTACGAGATCATACAGCAGCAAAGTTATATTATGGTTTGGAGCTAACTGAGAAAGCTAGCTAAAGAATTAAATGTGTCTGTTTGACATGTACGAGTCAAGACGGTGTCTTCTTCATGCCCGACGCAGATGGACCCAATGTGGAGAGGAATTTGTGGGATGTACCTTTTCAATTAGAAACTTTGTCAGCTGGCAATTTGTAAATGTTTGTGTTTTTGTGTTCACCGACCTCGGTTGAAATAAACCACATCCGTATAATCCACATAATCTCTGTTCCGCGATCTCTTCAATGAATTCACACATTAGAAACAGACTGGAAACCTAACACGCATGCATTGAACTGGCTGCAGACGATGTAACACAACTGTATCCTGCGTGCTGCCGGGTCACGCTCACGCGTCACACTCACGGTTGCACAGAGTGTGTGTGTCTCTGTTTAACGGCGAGTGAGAGGATTAGCGGGTTAACACTTTGCTCACACGTTAACTGCGTGTTTTGAAATCCACAGCTTGTGTGTACATGACAGGTATGCAGGTATTTGCACCTTCAGACTGAGCTGCCACACTGTTACTGTCCTGGCAGCAGCTGTTTTTTTCTCAGCGTGTTTTAAGGTCAGTGTGTGTGTGTGTGTGTGTGTGTGTGTGTGTGTGTGATTGTGGGTTTGTCAAGAAGTGATTTGTTGCAGCCCCGGTGGCTGCCGATGAACTTTCTGACCTCAGACAATATCCTGCCTTGACTCAATGCTCCTGGGTGAACACACACACACACACACACACACACACACTGGCTCACCGACACACACTGCAGGCTAACAGCTGATTTTTCTTCTCTGGCTTTAGGCACCGTGGAAACCATTTTCTCCACTCGCTACACTTTCTATACACTCATCCATCACCTCGTTCCTCCGTTAAAGACTCCTAATCAAGTCTTTCTCCACTCTCTCGCTCTTCCTGACCTCATTTCTACCCTTTACCTCTCTGTCTCCTCCACCCCTCCTCTTCCCTTCCCCCTTTACTTTTTATGTTTTTCTCACTTTCTTTTTTACCAACAATCTCGACCCTTCTAATATCTTCCCACTGTCCTCTGTCTCCTTTATTTTTTTGTCCTCTTTTAGACTTTTATTTTTTGCATTTCCTGCCATGCCTGCATCCTTCAAACCGTCATCACCATCTCCACCCTTCTTTCTCTGTATTGCAGCCTCGGGACATTTTCGACGTGAAATATTAAAAATGCAGACAACATCAAAGTTGTGAGTTTCATAAATCATCCTCAGAAACCAGAGTAAAAATAACCCCTCATAACTTTTAAAATAACCAACGAAAAAAAAGCTGTTTAGAAACTTTTCTATCACTACTGTATAACAAAGTGTGTGTATAACAAGTAAGAGAAGAAAACAAAAAAAAGAAAAAAAGAAAAAAGAAAAAAGAAAAAAAAGAAAAAGGAAAAAAAAAGAAAAAAGAAAAGAAAACAAATAAGTGTATAACAAAAAACTCTTCTTAAACTCTAGCAGATTAATATTGCTGAAATTCACGATGTGCCAACACAGGACGCACAAGTTGTTTTTATTCACGCACGCTCTGTTGACGACCAGTCGAATCAAAGGAAATCGCCTGCTAGCTACTTAGCAGCTTTTACGCTAAGCTAGCTAGTTTTACAGGCTAATCGGATCATAACAGCTGTCTCCTTTTTGAAGATGACTCAGCGTAAAGGGACAAAGTAACCTGATAAAGCGATGAATTAGTTCATCCTGACATCCTTAGTTTCTATATTGCATATAAGTCATGTCTTTTATTTTGTTTTTGTACATTTCGGATGTCTTGAGTTTGTTTTTTCTGAGCAGATACGACGAGGCCGAGTGTTGTCGCCCTCATTAAAAGGCTCGGTGTAATCAATATGTGTCCACCATTAACTCTCCTAAATGTCTCTCCGTCCTGCAGCTCTGTGGGACTATTTGTGTTTATTACAGCCGAGCACCCTAAACTGTTTTCTCTGTTTGACAAAAGCATGAAGTATGGCCGCCATTAGCTCACATTAAGAGACAATCACAGCAGATATAAAACTAATCTTCCTGAAATGGTTCCAATTTCAGGTGGAAGTCATCGGTAATTTATGTTTGGCACAGAGAAGAGATGATGAGGTAAACACACAAAGCAGAGAGAAAGCTCTGAAGCAGACTGGAACAAACAAGCAGAATGAAGAAGTAGGTTAAAAGAAGAAAGTTTAAAGAGATTACCAACGAGGGATCAGGAGACGAGACAGAGGAAGAGAAGACTACTTAAAAGAAAGAAAAGTTTTTAAGTGTGAGCTGGGGCAGAAGGAAGGGAAGAGAAAAGGGAATTGAAAAAAAAAAAAAAAAAGATCAAAACAAGCCTGAAAGAGAGAGAGAGAGAGAGAGAGAGAGAGAGAGAGAGAGAGAGAGAGAGAGAGAGAGAGAGAGAGAGAGAGAGAGAGAGAGAGAGAGAGAGGAAAATAAAGAGAGGAGCAGAGGGAGATGAACTCCTCCCTGAGAGCTCTTAAGCTCGTGTTGTGTACTGTGATGAGCGATAGTGTTTGCAGGGTTAACAGCCCAAAGCCCGGGGATGGAGGGAATACACACACACACACACACACACACACGCGCACACACACACAGGAATCTGAAGTCAGGGGGACCAGGTGGAGAGACTGAACACACACCAGAGAGGGGTGAGGGCAGCAGAGAAGGCAGAGACCCGAGAGGATAGCGTGAGGAGCGAGTAATGTTGAGAGAGAGAGAGAGAGAGAGAGAGAGAGAGAGAGGTGCATTATGGGAAAAAGCAGAGGAACAAGGACAGGAGAGGTGGAGCGATGAGATGTACACCTGCAGCTTCAACATGCAGGTACAAACGATAACGATAGCGTTTACTTCCTGGATCACGTGGACTCACACCTGAGGAGCTGTGGATCCTGTCCACCATTTTTAACAGACTGTCTTCGTCTTCCTGTCGAGCGTCTTCGAGGCCATCGCTGAAGAAACTCACGGCTCACATAACATGTGGATGAAAGCCCGGAGAGTCCGGTTCAGGTTCTGATGGGAACTTTGTACATCTGTGTGAGACGCGGCTGGATGGACAAAGCGTCTGTATGTGACACTTTGGGATTAATAACAAGCTACAGCCAATCAGCAAACTTCGTTTTGTTTTTGTTTTTTCTCCTAATGCACCACAGAGCTTTAAAATGTCTTTTCGCTGAATGTTTGGGGTTTATAGCCTGAAACTTAAACGTCCTATAGTTGAGTCTCTCCGCTGTCATCAGGTTGGTTCTGGCAGGTGTTACAGTGGAGACGCTGTGAAGAAGACCCTCTGGTGCAAACGTTGCTCACGTGTGTGCAGGCCTCTCTTCTTCCTGCACCTGCATGACGCACGTTTAACCACTGAAGCAGAATGAACTGAATGAAGAACACAATGTGTTGATAAATTGGTGTTTGTCCAGATTATGGTGAGGAAAAAGCCTCCTGACATTTCAGTATTTATGACTTCACGAAGCTTTAAAAACACGCCGCTCTGCGAAAGGTGTCGAGAGCCACATTGACCGAGCGAGAAAATGAGAGGAAATTGATTTAAAAATGGAGTGCATGTTCTCGTTGTGTGGCGACGCCGTTGTGCAGTTAAATGACAAACACTGATGCGAATCCGAAATCAATCCCTGAGACGACAACAGGCGCGGAAGAAGATCCACGGCACAGAACGAAACACGGAAAGAACGGAGAAGAAATGGAAATCAGTGCAAGCAAAACAGCTCGATGGCCATTTTGTGTTTCTGCCCCGACATCTGTAAATACGTCTTAAAGTCATGTTGAATATTGAAGGAGGCTGCAGTGTTTTAAAGCTCTGAGGAATAAGATCCAGATCACACTGCTGTCTGTCTCCTGCAGCGGAAGAAATAGTCCCTGTGCAGTGATTGTTTCCCTCAGTCAGACACTGAATACTAACAGCCTGATGGTTTTAAAGGCAGCCATGTTTTTCACTCATCCTGCAGGGAGTAGCTTCTCTTCCTGCTTTAAGAAACAGACCGTAAAGCACGAAAGAAGAGGAAAAATAAGGGAAGCATATATAAAGTACACAGTTCAAAAGATACGTGAGACCATCTGCAGCAGGTCTGTGTTTAAAGATATTCACACACTGGAGGAAGTGGATTTGTCAGCGGGTTCTTCATACACAGAAATCAATGCACAGCTTGACAAACACTTGTAGGGACTATTTTGAAGGAAGAGAGTTGAGAAAATTAAAAACAGTGAAGCCATGCGATTAAAAAAAAAAAACACAGCACGGAGAGTCACTTGTAAAAACAGCAACACATGAGATGAGAGAAATAAGACAGACTGCTGCGTCTTTGTTGTTTGTGCAAATGAGATCGTCTCACAGCCAGGTTTCTGTTGTATATATATCATTATTATTATTATTATATTTATATATGTGAGAACAAATTATCAAACAAAGCCTCCATCACGTAAAACAGTCGACTATGATTCATCTTAAAAGTGCTCTGAGTCCTTCACAGTTTAAGACACTGACTGTCATGATTTAGTTTTAACTTCCTGTCTTGTCTTTAGTTCTCATGTTTTCTCCGATTTATATTTAGTCCTCATCTTTAGTGTGTCCTTGTGTCCTTGTGTCCTTGTGTCCTTCCATGTTGTCTATAAGTTTGTTTCCTGTGTTTTTAGGTTCCTAGTTTTGTATTTATAGTGTTTCCTGTTTTATTTTGTAACATCTGGATTAGGTTGTGTTTTCGGTGTCAGCTGACCACGAGGACTCCACACGTGACCTCACGCTAAAGATCATTCGCACCAATCCGCTTGCTGTATTACATTCAGCTGCTTCAAAACGTGCTGCGATCAAGCGGCGACCTCCCGTTGTTGAGAAAATAAAGTTGACAGGGAAGTTGTAACATCCTGCAGTTCCTGGAGTGTCCACTAGAGGCTGGCTGCAGAAGCACAGGAAGTCACATACACACCCCATTCAAAAACGCCTGTTTTTACAGCAGACATGTTGGCAGTGTGTAAACAAGTTTTTCATCAGATTTCATTCAGATTCTCCTTTATAATAAAGAAATCAGAGAAGGTTGAAAAGGTCGAGGTGTAATTATGTTTCTAAATCAAACACTTGATCATGTTGTTGTTTTGTGAACTTCAGGACAGACGAGTGAATCGAACATGTTTCAGTGCTAAAAACAGCACGACTGGTGTTCGTGCTGACACGTAACTTTACACTCAGCAAATGAAGTTACTAATGGGGTAACTAATCCAAACTATGCAAACACACCTATATCGAGCTGCTCGCACACACACACACACACACACACACACACACACACACACACACACACACACACACACACACACACACACACACACACACTCACACACACACACACACACACACACACACACACACACACACACACACACACACACACACACACACACACAAAAGAGTCATCTTTGAAAAGAACTCAACAAAGGCTAGTTACACTAATCACCTCCCGGGGGGAAAAAACACAGAAAGGACTAAACATGCTTTCTCTCTCTCTTACACACACACACACACACACACACACACACACACACACACACACACACACACACACACACACACACACACACACACACACACACACACACACACACACACACACACACACACACACACACACACACACACACACACACACACACACACACACACACACGCAGCCCCATGCTGTCGTGTCTGCTCACTTATTGACACACCAATCAACGCCGCAGCACCGCAGCAGCTAATCAACATATATCCGAAGGAAAAGGAAACACTAATGAACACCCAAAGAAAACTAAATTTAACGCTCGGTGGGGTTTCGACTCTGAAAAAAAAAAAAATACAAATGTTGGGAATCGAGAAAGAAACTTTTGTATAATTGAGATTAAAAATGCTCCATTTTCTCGATTGATGACCATGTAATTATGCTGTTACGACTTATTAGCGATGGCTTGGTTTGGTCACGGAACATTTCGTCCACATGGGAAATAATCCCACTCGTTAATTACTGCAGGAATGAAAAACAAGAGTCTGAACTCACACACACACACACACACACACACACACACACACACACACACAGATACACGAGCGTGCGATGCGATGTTTCCTCGTGCTGCGAGGCTTTAGTGCGACCACACTTCAGACGCACTCGACATTTCCTCTTAATCTGCGCCGGTTTGGAGACGGCGTCAGCTGAAGGGCACGTGTGCCTGGAGCTCTGCACATAAATAAGTGACGTTACGTGAATGAACATACATTTGAGATATAATATCCACGTATAGACGACTTGAGACGCTTTCATCCATGCTAACAAGCTTAGCATTGCATTCTGGGAAAAACCACTGGAGGTAGTGCAACCCTGCAAAACATGCATCAAATGTGTTCCTTAGTTTAGACTGAAAGTTTAAACGAGACTGAGCTGTTCTTTTGATATCGCCATGGCAACCGTGCTTGCTTAAACACGATGGTGGTCTTTTCAAACAAACCAACAAAGTGTTTTTAAAAGTTTCTTCAACATGCGAAGACTGCGTCCAGAATAAAAAGAGAATTCATGGCGGTGTCAGATCACATGGGAGCGTCGATCCCCACGTTGCCTCTGGACTCAGAAAGCTTCTTCTCGATGGATAAATGAACGGCAGGAAGAACTCAGACCTGTTTTGATGCACGTAGAATAAAGTAGAGGCAAAACTTTGCTTTTTGGAAAGGCGTCGTCATAACATTGGACAGCTCCACAGAGCACCTTCAGGTGTCTCATTCATCAGAGAGCGAATGAAAAGGGGGCACTTGTACTCCCTGGAGAAATGCTCGAGCCCATAAAAGTCAACAAATGGTTTCAGCCAAACCAAAAAATCAATCAAAATGTCCGACCGTGCGGCCTCTCTGTCCAACATATGGCTCTTTTCTCCTTAACCAGAACATTGAATTACATGTGCTATCGATCGCTCCACGTCTAATGTCCCGTCTCCAAACGAAATACATTCAATTAAGATGGTTAAATCATTTGATGGGGCTTTCAAAAGAAACCAGGGACAGTGAACGCACCGCACGTCCTCCGTCCTCTCAGACTTTCCTTTTAGACCTTTTCAGCGAGCGGCATGAAAGAAAACGTCATGTTGCTTTTCTGCTGAGTGCGAACACTGTAAACATGCTGTCACATTTCTGCAGAGAGCGGAGAGGAGGAGACGTCTGCGAGTCAACCTTAAGAGGTCCCCTGTCAGGAAAAATGTAAACACGGGTCGTTTTCACGCCCTTTGGATGCATGATGAGACACGCGCGTAAAAAAAAAAAAAAACACAACAACAACTAGCGAACACGATTTCCACATCAGTCTGGCTTTTTGTTCTTTCATTTCCAATCTCTGCATCTCAATCCCATTACCTTTTATCTCCCCTCCCTGTCTCCCTCTCTAACTAACTATTTATCATGCAGGGAACACAGGCGGAGCTGGCGGGTAATATGCCTTCGTCCTCCTCTGTTTCTCCATTATCTATTACTCGCCGTCTCTCTCTGCATCACGCTCCACGAGGCCGGAGAAGCCAGAAGAGGAGCTCACTAATGTCTGTAAATGAGCGAGAGCAACAGGCTTTATTATAACTGAATGAGAGTCAACACACACACACACACACACACACACACACACACACACACACACGCTTCTTCACTGTGAGTTTAAGTGTAAACAGAAGCAGTCCATTATTCATACTTTGAGCACACAAGAAGGACCGATGTCATCACACACAAGCTGTGCTCGTGGAGCTGAAAACATTTCATATCCGAACTGAAAACAAAACAAAACAAAAGAAAAAAAAAAAAAAAGTGCTGCGTTAAAGAACAGAGAGAACAACGAGGCGTCTGAGAGTCAGCGTTTACCTTGAGGGATAAAAGTGAAGCAAACAGCAGCAGCTAAACTAAGAGAAGAGAAGATGTGCTGAAATATTTAACGCGTAAAACATGGCGTCATTGTTGTTTCTGTCTCTCGTAGAACCAATAATTACACCTGCACTCGATAGACAAGGCAAAAGTGAGAGAGCTCCCGGCGTGATGACGTTTAATGTCTCCATGACAACCACTGTAGTCTCAGTTAGCTACTCGTTAGCAACCGCCGTTTTAAGTTAGCGTAAAAAACTTTAAAATTTAACAAGTGGGCGTCTTAGCTAACGTAGTTTATCTCGTCTAACAAAACGTCAAACATCTCTTCAGCTTGTGTTAGTCCACGTTGACTTTTAGAGGTTAGAACACATGGTGCTAAAATGCTAACTACATGCTATGCTAAAGCCTTTAGCATGCTATGCTAAAGGCTAAAAATAAGTTACTTCCCCCAACCAAGACCTACAGGAAGCAAAGAGATATGAAGCTGAGTTTCTCACTAGCATTCATACAGCGTCTACGTCTTATACACGGTATGGTTCCAGTACTGTCATCAGTTTTTACACAGTGCAGAAATATATCAGATGTAAAAAAGTTATTAAAAGAAAATAAGTCCTGCATGGAAGTCCAGGAGTGTAATCAGGGTGGGTCTAAAGATTGACTCCAGTCCATTTGTTTGAATGTAAAAGGAGCTCAGAGGTCCTTCTGATGAAACAAACGAGAACAGCGCTGACTCAGCTAGCGTGCACGTTAAAGCTCGAAGCAGATACTTTTTAAGAAATGCACCGCGTGAACACAGCGCTGCCCCCGCGTGTCGTGTAAAAACCATCTGTCACCGATCTGACTCACCGTTTCTCTGATGTTATCTGTGCTGCAGGAGCAGGTGGTCTGTGTCTTTAAATAATCCTGCTGAGACGTGTGTGGAGGCTTGTGGCTGTAAAGTCTTTTAATAAGACGTCAGATTTGTTATTTTTCTCTGTGTGTATTTAAATGTAGGCTTTATAAGTCTCCCTCCTTTTTTCCATTCCCTCTTTTTGGAGAATAGTTTAGATTATGCAGTTTGAAGCTTCCTCCATAAATATATGATGCCGGTGACATCAAGTGGCTCACCGCTGCCGTCTCTGCAGGTAAAATATCACAGAGGAGATCGCAACAAAAAAAATCAGGCTTTCACACGTTTTTGCACAAAACTCCTGCATGGAAGAGTTTCTACTTGCCGGCCCTTCGAGTCTCGCCGGCGTATAATCAGGAGATAAACTTTGAGAGAGTGGAAGAGTGCGATGACGTTTATCACCTGCAACCCGACGAACACAGACTGAAGACATGCAACCAGTTTGATCTCTGTGCACGCAACTCAACGGCTGCACGATGTTTTCTGTTCGTCAGTATGTTGTTCTGAACAACAGGTAGCATAAACATAATCTCATTATGGCAGAATTTACACAAATAAAAGCACAGAGTGTCCGGTCAATTTCAAAATAAAACATCACTTTACGTAAAAACAGGCACCGAATGAACAACCACCGCTCAACATGTTTGCACGTTTTTCCTCTTAATTTACGTGTTTTCTTGTAGTGTGAACAGCTGCTAATGGCTGCCATCCAGTGCAGCAGGGCGGAGTATAACCATGGCGCTGACGGACCGCGGCGGGCTCAGAGTGTGTGGGAAATCAGGGGTAAACGTAATGCTGCAGAAGAAAATCCATTTATGCCCGCTATGGCAAAAACATGCCAGAAAAAATGAGAGGGGAGACACGTGTGCACGCTGCGGCTCCAACATGAATAAAACACAGTGACTTAAAAGAACAGGAAGTGAAGACAGGAGAACGTTCTGCTCAACCTGCAGCTCTCTGAAGGATTGGACTCTCTCCAAAGAAACACAGCTGACATCCCTCTAAAGCCTCCTAACACCCATGAGAAGCTCTTTTTACCCGCTGAGGCAACATCACACAGACGGTTTCGCCGTAGCAGCTGGAGCACGCAGGTCCCGCCTCCAGCCCTTTGGCAGCTCAAATCTCATGTTGCAGGAGGGAGACAGTAATTAGCTCCTCAACTTCAGAAAGACAAACGCTTAGCCAGCCGGCCCGACGCACAGCTTCGGCCCACTTAAAGGAGCGGCGCGTCAACCGCGTCCAGCAGCACGGACATCCTCGCACATGCTCAGAAACACACACGTGGTCACACGGACGACAGACAGGGCGCAGGAAGTGACACAGCAGTGCGTGTTCTCTGATGCAGTCACCAGCCTGTTTGATGTCGGCTTGAACATTTGCATTGCACCAAAGATTTTATTAATGAGCGGCTTGATGAGCCCCGCCAGCTCAGCGTGCGTGCGTGCGTGCGTGCGTGCGTGCGTGTGTGTGTGTGTGTGTGTGTGTGTGTGTGTGTGTGTGTGCGTGTGTGTGTGTGTGTGTGATGTTAATGGGGGGTAATGATACAGACTCTAATTGTTATGGTGGCTAACCTAGCATGAAGGGACCAATCTTCTCTGAAACACATACATGCACACAGCACCACTGATCACTCCCTGCACTGTCACACGTTAGCAAACATGCTCACCACACTCGTGCACACACACACACACACACACACACACACACACACACACAGCAGCCTTTTCACCCGAGTACTCTAATCGCCGACGGTGTCATCACCCTTTGTGCAAAATGCTAATGTAGCTTGAAGACCTCTTTTCATTTATCTTTTTTTTTTTTTTTTTTTTTTTCAAAGCCTGGGCAGAACCCATGAGCAATGAGAAACGTGCAGTTCCTCCGGTGTCCACTTGAGGCCAATTAGACCCCTTTAATTAACACATTTAAACCCCCATTTTAACAGCTGAAGCAAAACAAGCTGACAGCCGGGTTCAGAAATGTTTTGGTCAAACTGTATTTTCTGAATGGGGGGGCTTAAAGGACAAACACACTGGGGACCAACTGATTCACTGGTTTTTATTAGCTTAACTTAGCTGGTTTTTAGCATGATTAAAAATATCTATATTTCCATAATTGTTCATTGATGAAGCCAAAAGAATAAACGTGACCGTGGTTTTAATGAATTTACTTTACATAGTGTGGCTTTAAAGAAGCAGCCACTTTCACCATCCCTCATTAGACGTGTTAGAGGAGCTACGTTTGGCACTTTATCAGCCGTAAACCGCTCCCGCCA
>NC_136708.1:21837938-21982938 GCF_947650265.1 Symphodus melops
GATGACGGTCGCCATATTGACTTTCTGTCATTGGTTAAGAGGAGGGGGGAGCAGAGACTTGCTTCCTGTGTAAGTACACAGTCCGAGACCAGATTCTTCAAGCAGGCTCAGACACTGTATGATTGCGTACATGCATCCTGGACTGGGTTCCTCCTGTGGAGCCACCCTTCATATAATCATAAAAAAAATAAAGTTCACCCCCGTATTCGTGTGCGGATAAATGAGCGGCTCAGACGTAAAAGCGTGTTTTGTTCCAGACTGTTAACATGTTTATTTCTCCTGTAAAAACGGTCACTTTGATTTTTTTTTTGAAGAGAAACTCCGATTCCAAAATCAACAACTCAGGTTTCATTTTCTAGCATCCAAAACAAAGAGAAAATTACGGGTTTTTTTGTCACTTTGCAGCAGCCATGTTTATAATAAAGACCTTTTCTGTATCATTCAGACTCAGAGCCTGTTTCTGCTTCTCTTTATAGCTCTCTTGTTGCCCCTCTGTCTGTTTTTCACCTTTCTTTTTCTGTTTGTTGTCTCTGTATCTTAAATGCCTTTCAGTCATCCCTCCCGGTATCTACTCCCGTCTCTCCCTCTATCTTCCCGCCTCTCTGTTTCCCCCCCCCCGTTCTCCTCGCTGTCTCCTCTCGTCATTTCCACTTGTCAGGCTAAAGGGAGCAGACAAATGGACGGACACATGAATACTCAGATCTGCAGAAGGGGCAAAAGGAGTGATGGAGTGATGAAATAAAGGAGTGACAGTGCGTGACGGCGCTCAGCTGAGTCCAGTTCAGGGTCTCGGAGGGGGAGCAGGAAAGCGAAAATCTCCAGAAAGTGATGATGGAAGACTTTTAAGGCCACATTTAGTTTTGTTCCACATTTAGCAGCGACTGGTAATAATCCACGAGATAATTGTGTAAAGAATTTTTTTCCCTTCATGTTACCTCCTGTGTTTCCGTCTCAAATTGAGAAAACACAATAGTGAATCATTCTCTTTGTCATGAAAGCTCCTTAAACGCCCACTAATCCTTCCTCTTATAGGAGCTAACTGGTCTTTGTGCGCTCCTCTTAACCAGCCGCACCGGAGCGATTTACAAAGATTCCCAACCCAAAATGTGTGGGCCCTTTTCAGTGCTTTTTTTTTTTTTTGCTAAACTGTATGATGCGCGTGGTAAAGGCTCTAATTGGTCGGGATTTCTTGCGGGAAAAAAAAAAAAAAAGCGGAATGAAGAACGACTCGGTGACTCCCACCTGGCTGCTTCAAAGACACTTTCCAGTTTAAGGACCGAAAACCGAAAACATACAGATTCACGCCGTCTGTGCGAGTCGCTTTTTGCAATAGTTTGCATCATCACAGTTCGGGTAAACGATACGAAAAAAAAGAGTAAAAGTACATTCTGGAGTCACGGAGAGACGCTTGTCAGGATCTGTCCGCGAGTCATCGTGCTGCTTTTGTGAAAGGCCGACAATCCTATAACATGCTGCTGTACTGGCTGCTACGGTAGCTGGTTTAATCCAAAAAGCACCCAAATCAGATTGAGCTTGGCTCATGCTCTGACGACAGAAAAAAACCCGACTCCTCCAAGCAGTTAGCCTCCGGTTGTTTGTTCTGCACCAGCGTTTAATTGACAGATACAACACAAGTTCATCTTAGCTGAACCGGTCAGGTATAAAAACACTCTCACACAGTCTTTATGTTTCTCGCTGTGATCATTAATCCAGGCTTAAACAACGGTGACGTGTACAGCTAGCAGAGTTGACCAGCTGCAGCTAGCTGCTAGCTAATTAGCTTAAATTTGCTGACTAATTGTGTCAAAAAATATAACTGTCTTTTTTGTTGTTGTTTTGCACGTTGTGATTTAGCTGCGGGGTACTTAAACTCTCCTCCTTCCCTCCTCACCTTCATCACTTTCACTTTACAGCATCATCAACACAGAAAATGTGGCTAACGTCACATTTTTAAATAGCGTTAGCACGCTGCCTTTCTGGCGCTGAGTGTCGAGCTAATCTCAAATTATTTAGACTGAACTGACTCCTTATGGTTTCTCTACGTCCTTCTTCGCATGTGCGGCTGCCAATATCAGTATTTTTGTTACGCTGTATTAAAACTTTCCTCATGCTGTGATCGCTAATCCCTTATGGTATGGTAATCCCATAATTACCGGATTTAAGAAGAGAGGTGGCTTCAAACGCAAAGCCTGGCCGATAAATATGACTCGCTGCATTTCTCATTTCAGAAGTGATAAAATGTGAGGAGGTCTCCTGAGAGGTGGGAAATATGTGACGTGATACAATACGATTCTCTGAAAACACGTTTTTAATATGTCATGTAAGGCAACAATAACTCCCGGGAGGAGGCTATTCTCTGGGAATACAGATTGAAATGTGACACCGGAGGAGTCCACGTAATCACTGTCAGAAAGCATCCTTTGAGAGGTTATTAAACCGTCTGTGATCTGTTTGAAAGATTCTGACAGAAAAGCCAAGAAGTAAAGACGAGAAGAAAAGAGAGAGTGACAGTGGCGGCGCTTCGACGAGACGACGCTGCACTATTCATAGGCAGAGACACTTTTTTTTTATTGTGTTGACTTTTGCGCTTCAGCACTTTCAATTTGAGAGGAAACTGTGACGAAGAGGTTTAAGAGCTGACTTTCACCTTTCCTTTGCAGACGCTTGAATCTGTATCAGTAAACTAAAATCAAAGTTTTAGTCAGAATGAACACAGAGATCTCTTTAAAGGAACAATGTGCAACACGTTCCTCAGAAATAAATCATAACTCCAGTGTGTCCTGTGTGTAAATGTGTGTGTGTGAGTCCTGACTGTCTCCAGTGAGGGAGAAGCTGGAGTCCTGCTGGCTGTGTTGTTGTCAGAGCTGTGTTTACATGGACAGCACAGCCGGCTCCTCCCCTTGTGTATAAAAGCTGTTTTAGTCAAGAAGAAGAAGAACATACTCTTCCGTCCAAATGTACACGCAATGTGAAGCTACATGCTAACTACAGAGCACTAGCCTTAGCATGCTAACACAACGATGCAGGACGCAGGTGATTGCAGCTCGAGCCGAGTGATCCTCGTAAATCACACACAAAAAGGATGGAACACATTTCACCCAAAACCCAAATAATTACATTTTCTTAAACTTGTTTTTCCACCTTCTTTAACGTTTATTTATAAATCGGGTCTTTTTTCCACTCGCACATATCACAAGGTCACTCTTGACATCTTTAAAGTTTGAACCTTCCTCAGTGCTTCTCAACGTCTGAAAAGGTTTCACTCTTCACCTGCGTACGTTATTAACGAGCGAGAAAACGGATACGGAGATCAAATATACGACTTGTTATATCTCGTTATACAGACGACACGGCGCCGCGTCATGCTGAGGAGTTCGAGGTGTCAGATGAAATTTAGTCAAGAGTAAAAAAAAACCCCCCAAAAAAACCCATAAAGACTCAGAGTTCATTAAAATTCATGTGGAGGTGTCACAGTGTTTTATGTATTACACCGATACAGATGGAGCTGTAAGTCTCACACACACACACACACACACACACACATTACACAGTTTGAGTGCGTCTTCACTTTGATGAATGTTTTGCTGCACTTTGCCCTTTTGATTCAAGCATTTACACCTGAGTTGTGCCAGGAATTCATTTTCGAGCCAGCTTGAATTATTGACTATTTATTAATAGTTAATGTCGTTTTCTAACGCGCCGCTTCCTTCATCTCTCGACACCAGCACAATGATAAACACACAGTATTTACACCTCCATTAACACGCTGTTTGTTGTTGTTCTTCATGCTTTTGACAGATCCAGGGGGGATAAACATGCCCTCCCTGCCCTGGAATCTGATTGGCCGAACTCCTTAAAGATGATTGGCTATCTACGTTGTCTGAGGCTATCACTGTTTGGACGTGTCGGAGGCTGCTCGTAGTGACTTTTCTTTCCATTTCGATGGAAATGAAGCGCTTACACATTACCTCTCCAGGTGAATACATTAGACTTAAACTTTCTTTAATGTTTCTTTACAGATCAGAATGAAATGTCGTCGCTTTGACTCGTAGTGCAGGATAAAAAACAGCAGCAAGTATAAGGTAAGAAGTGTTTACAAAATAAGATGCAGATATAAATAGATGTGTGAAATTACTATACAGATAAATATAATGCACTTTTTTTGTTTTATGTTATATTGTCTTTTTTTTTGCAGTCCAGTGATGTAATCCGGTAGCGGGGGTTTGAGGGGGAGGGAAGGGATTATGTTTTGTGCTCGGAAGTCTTTTTGGCCTGAGGGAAGAAGCTGGAGTTTCTGTTTGGGAGGCTGCAGAACATGTTCACAGATGTAACACGCTGTTCTTCCAATACGACATAACGTAGACGTTTTAGTCTGGATTAGAAGGGTCGATTATGATTCTCATCACCCGTGTGTGTCCACACCCCCCCCCCCCCCCCGATCCAGCTCTGTGCCCCAGTCCAGCCCTCCCGGTTTAGAAAGTCCAGCTCCGTCACAAGCTCTGGAGGAAATGTTTCACTCAGTCTCTTTTTCTTGAATAAAAAAACCCGACAAAAATAGCACAAGGCCAACGTGTGCGCCTCTTCAGGAAACTTTAAAAGCTCAGTCACACTGAAGCCCTAAAATAGACGTTTTATTTACTCCATTTCTGCAGGATAACAAAAACACTTCAGTTTTCACTTTTGTTTTTATCTCTTCTTTTTCCCCCTGATGTGATGCATGCAGTTTAAACTGAGTTTACTCGCCGCCGAATGAGACGTGAGACGACGTCGTTTCTACACGATGCAGGCGATGAGCTGAGCTCCACTTCTGCAGTTTTTAAAAATGGCCGAACCCTGCCTGAGCATGTTCCCTGAACAAACGTATGATTAATCTCAGTTTGAGTCCTGCTTGTTGAAAACTACATCGTCCAGCAGTTTAGAAAATGAGACGTCTGTGATGTTCTTGAAGGTCGGCTCGAGGCGAAGTGTAACAGTCACACCTCGTGCACCGACAGATTGTCAGCTTTAATATTTCCTCAGGGTTTGTTGACAATAATAACAATAAAAAACAACATCATCAGCCTTTTTGTCAAAGATCTCGGTGTTTTTACAACGTCAGACGGCGAAACACTGATTGAAAATAACCTCCATCATGTTTCTCCCGCCTGGCGAGGGAAGAACAAGAAAACAATTTAGTGCAGAAGAAAGGACGAGCCGCAGACACGGAGGAGGCAACGCGAGGGGAAATCAGAGTCTGGGGAGAAAAACGTAAAGGTCAGCGCCGGGGTCAGCGGTACATTTACAGTAATTGGAAGTCTATAAATTGTCTTTGACAGTAGCAAGGCCGCAGGGCAGAAGTCAACGAAGACATCGATTGTTTAGATCTGAAGAGGAGAAAGATGGAGACAGATATGTTAATTATTTTAGTCTCCGGGCGGTTTTCTGTACAGATCAATACTGCTGTGTTGTTTTTGTTACGATGCAAAGACAGGAATAAGAAGATGTTATTCCTTGATGTGGAGGCTAATATCTGGACTTCACAGACGCTGTACAGGAACATTTCACTCCAGTCAATAATTCCTGATCAATGAATCCACGAAGGGAAAAAAACCCAGATCAAAGATTCAAACTGTTTTAAAATCTAAATGTAAAGTTAAGGTTTGATAGCAGGCCCCCCACGTTTACAGCCTGATCCATTTACACGGCTAGCTACAGCATGCTAGCACAGCGCCTAACCACGGGGGTGTTTGTCAGGCTACAGGCGCCCCACAGCGTGATCCTCAGAGTGAGCGTTCATGTAAAGAGATGACTGAAGGTCAAGCTGAGCGACAGACAGTCAGGATAAAAGCAAAAACAGAAAGAGAAGATGGGGAGTGATCTGTGAAGGTGAAGTGCTGCCGCAGCTCGCTCATGGACGGATACGAGCTGAGCGATGGATGGATGCACAGCTGCACGGATGGATGGTCAGGAAATGAAACTTATAATCTGAGTGAAGACGTCCGCCGGCCTGACACGAGCAGATATACAATCTCGCCTGCCAGGTGTAGATGGACGATCGAGGAGGGGGGGGAGAGAGACAGCATCTAATATAAAGAAGACATGAGGAGCGTGTCGAACAGAGCGAGCAGAGAGAGAGAGAGAGAGAGAAGGTGTGTGTGAGTGGAGGTAAGAGTGCCCGCCTTTGACTGTGGATGTTTTGTAAGTGTGTGTGTGTGTGTGTGTGTGTGTGTGTGTGTGTGGGTTAAGCTGACAGATGGAGGCTGATGAAAAGAAGATGATGTGAGGAGTGAGAGGTGAGGACGAGAGAGTGATGAGGAAGATGACACAGGAAGTGGGAAAAGAGGAGGAGAGAAAATATTCTTTGTTTGACTCTTTGTCTCCGCTGACATCTCGCCCTCCTCCCCCTCCTCCCCCCCGCCTCCCCCCTCCTCCCCCCTCCTCCCCCCCGCCTCTCTAATAAGACCTGATGAAGGAGCCGAGCAAACAAAGCAGAAGGTTTTTCAATCCCGGCCTATTGATTCTTGAACACACACACACACACACACTTACGGTATGTATTTCTTCTTCATGTCGCTGCTCAAAAAATATTGAAAAAACCCTCCCCCCAAAATTCAATATGGCTGCAAATATATGCACACACACACACACGCACACACACTTTAATTAACTGCTGATACCTGCAGATCTTCTGTCTCAGAGAGGATCGACTGCAGAGCGAGGAGATCACATATAGAAAAGTAAGAACAGAACTAAACGTGTCGTAAAGACTTGAAATAAATGGAAGAAGGAGGAAACATCACGTCAGGGTCAGAAATGTATTTTATAAAAAAAATAAACAAGGAAATTCAAAATGTTCGGTCCGACTTGACTGATTTCCTGGTTTGGAAATGTATCCCTACGACGGAGAGATGATGACAGTTTGTGGGAGCGTAAAGCCCCCCTTGAATTTCCCTCGGGATCAATAAAGTATCTATCTATCTATCATCTATCTATCGTTAAGGATGAAAGAGGGCGTGGTCTGTTGTGTCCTGATCATTTGTGATTTCATGTTGTGGAAGTTGTCGGAGACGATCTGCACGAAGCAGGTCGACTTACCCCGGATTTTCCCAACCCGTGATATTTTGGTATCCAAAACTGGTTCAGTAGCCTCCGGGGGTAATCCATCCTGTCGGCGTCTTCTGCAGAGTTTTTGACACCAAACAGGAAACACGCTCTTCCATTTATACAAATATACTTCAACACACACTGACTGTCAAAGAAGCCGTGTGATATGCATGACGATGAAAACCTCCCTGTGAGGTTTTTTTTTTTTCTCTAAAGCTCCAAGTCGATTTATTTTTCCTCTGCTGAGTTTGGCGAAGTGTAATCTCCACAGGCAGACGTTCTAATCCCATAAATCTCCAACTAACTTCCCCACTAACTTTTTTATTAAGAAATGAAACCGTAACGATCAATCGCAGCCTTCAGATCTCTACCGCCGTCTTCAGTTTGACTGGTGGGTGAAATCAGTCGATGCTAACACCTTCAGAGGAAGCTACCACTTTGTTCCCTCACAATACTGTTAAACTTAATTATCCATCCGTCTTCTTCGGTTTAAAACGAGGTCACACGCAGAAAGTCAACACGGATGCAAATCTTCCAAGCAACATTTTCCAGCTCCTCCAATCAGAGGGACGTTCTGATACGAAGTCTGGGTCGACCCGCGGGCCTCCTCCTAGATTGGAAAAGAGAAGCGTCCAATCAGAAGCCCGAACCTCCTCAACTGGCTCTTTTTCATCCTGTCTCTCGACAACCGCCGAGGAAACTATTTAGTCCTTCTACCAACCGGCGTCTTCGTGCAAAGGTTGGCTGAGCACGGGGGAAACATTTGTTCAGGTTCTGAGCAGTTGCTGTTCGGACTGGACACACAGGCAACACACGTCTCCAACACATGGCTGCAGGACTCCAGGACTGATGCACTTTAAACATGTCTGTTAAATGTCTGTGTCGGTTCATTCGGTCATTCGTGGGAAATCGAAGCTTGAGCCAAAGGCAACTGGACCAAGCGGGAGATGTTTCACCTCTCACAGAGCGAGAAATAAAAGCCCAACATTAGCATGCTAACATTAGCAACATTAGCGAACATTAGCGTGCTAGTGACTCACAGGTGTACCCTTGAAAGAGCTTCATGAGGACTCGGATGTTTAAACTACAAAGATTTCAGAACAAAACGAAAAAAAGAAAAAAAAACTTCCAGAGTGGAAACTTTAAAAAATGGCGGCGTCTTTGTTTGTCGTGTGTGGTTGCCCTGGAAACGGAGACATTTCCCACATGGTTCCAGTCAACATCCATGCACGAGTAGGTGGACTACAACAAGCATGGTGGAGCTCTGGTCTTTGTAGTTCAGAGTTTTTCTGATCGTCTTGCAGGGAGAAGAGTCACGTGTGCACGGACAGGATCAAAGTTTGGACTCGTCAGCGTGTCATGTAGGAGTCAGAGACACGCTCAGTGTGTCCACAGTGAATCCACGAGTTATGACTTTGTAAAGTATGGATTCTACATCTGCGAGCAGCATCAATACAAATCCTCCGAGGAAATACAGAGTGTGATTTTAGATTCAAGTCCACATGAGCGAATAAAGAAATACAGATACAGTATCTGTACGTGGTGTAGCTGAGACAAGTGCCCTTTCTCTCACACACACACACACACACACACACACACACACACACACACACACACACACACACACACACACACACACACACACACACACACACACACACACACACACACACACACACACACACACACCATCCTCCTCCAGTCCGCCCACGCTCTCCCCGGATCACGCTATTCATTTCATCTTTGATTCCCTTTGCGGAGATGATGAGTTGGAAACATGAAAGAAATCCAGCGAAGTGAAGAGAGTGATTCTATCGCTCAGTCTCTCCCAACATTTATTTATTTATTTATTTCTCCTCCTTTTTATTCCAGAAAAACTAAATCCGCCCTGTTTTCTCTCACGTCTCAGTGATTATCTATTTTTCCTCCCTCTCTCTCTCTCTCTCTCTCTCTCTCTCTCTCTCTCTCTCTCTCTCCAACGTCCACTATCTCTGCACGCTCTCCTTCCCTTCTCTCTCGTCCCTCGGGGATCTGGCGGAGAGTGGATGTTGCCACTTGGGAATGACGAGGGCGGCGAAGCGGTGGATTAAACACTGAACGATCCACGGAGTGCCTCGAGTCACTCGCACACACTCGTACACACTCGCACACACACTCGTACACACTCGCACACACTCGCACACACTCGTACACACTCGCACACACAGCGTCACGTCACAGTTAGTTCTGTCTCTCACAATCTATTCTTAGAAACAAGAGTATCCTCGTCCCCTTTCTGCTTTCTCTCTCTGTCACCCATGAGCGCACACACACACACGCACACACACGCACACGCACACACACACACACACACACGCCAGGATCTTACGAGGATGACCCGTCTACAACTGACACGCTTCTCCCTCTTCACCTCCTTCACTCTGTTCCTGTCCTCGCCCTTCATCAATCTTCCTGCTGCCTGTCAGAAAACTTAATTAAAGAGCTCCAATCAAGGCTGGCTAGGTCGGTGGTAGCCATGGTAACAGTAGCATTCTTATTATGGTCTGGTTAGAAGGGGGGGGGGGGCTTTTATGAACATTACGGATGTTTTACCGTACAGAGATAACTTTCTATGTTATATTCAAAACTCATCGTGACATGAAAACATGTCAAACGTTACGTTCAGAGTTCACCGTTTCTGCTGCCTGCAACAATCAAGTCTCCTCACACACACACACACACACACACACTTCCTCACACACACACACACACACACACACACACACACTTCCTCACACACACACACACACACACACTCACTCGGTGTTATCGACAGAAACTTGTTTACTTCCTTCTGCATCACAGAGAGATTTTATCTCCAGCTCCAAACGTCTGCACGGTCGCTCTGTTTGTTCAACGAGCTAATGACGACGTTTAAGGCGTTTAATGCTAACGTGTAAAAAAGGCGGGCTTTCTTTTAAGTCTGCTGCTTTGGAAGCAGGATGTGACGTCGACATCACAGAAGTGATGCTTTCTGTTTGTGAGCAGCAACTGAAAGGGTTAATTTGACAAGAAGAAGCTTTTATGGCTGCGAACAGTTCGACCTGAGAAAGTCCAGATCCAAAGAAAAAAGAGCGTGTTAGATGTTAGCATGAAGACGCTCACGGCGTTCACTCCTCACATTTCCCCGAGCGGGAGCGCCATGTGTGAACTCGGAGTGTTTTTTCCTCCCAGCAATTCTTCGACGTTCTCCGGAGAATTCACCTGGAGAGGGCGAGTGTGAGGGAGAGTAAGGCTGTCTCCGTGCACGCCATCAAACAGCTGCATTAC
Source organism: Symphodus melops (assembly GCF_947650265.1). NCBI lineage: Eukaryota > Metazoa > Chordata > Actinopteri > Labriformes > Labridae > Symphodus > Symphodus melops. The sequence goes on from NC_136708.1 coordinate 21,848,331, forward strand.
GTCTTCTGTTCTGTGGAGAAGCCCCGCCCCCTCGCTCCCGTCTGACAGCGATACTCTCCCGCTTTGAGGAGCTCATGTGAACAACCAGGTCAGCAGAATTCAGAGCGGGCATTTCAGACTGAATCCCAAAAAATGACTCACGAGCCGAGCTCATGATTTACGTGGCGAGCTCACGCTGTGCAAGTTACATCGGGGGGCGGAGCTTTGACAACCATGGCTGAAGTTTCCTTTGAGGAACGTCCACAGACGGATGTCAGATCTATGCGCTCAAAATCACAGTTTCATGTTCTGTTAATGGAAATCAAAGTCGACCGTCACTTCCTGTTTTATGTGACGTGCAGGATGGAGATGAACCGCCATCAAATAAAACCTCCAGTCCTCGCGTCCTCGCGTCCTCCATCATCATCATCATCTGTATTTATTTCACGTCTTCCCTCGCTCTCACAGACCCGCGTGTGTCTCCGAGAGCGGCGGGGGAGGAAGAGTTTCAAAGCAGCAGGAGGAGAAACTAAAACAGCAGCTGGAAAGTTACAAGTTAATTTAGAGCCGGGAACAAATGGAGCCTCTTCATATCTCAGTATAACAGAGAAGAATTCAATTAAAGATGACAGAAGTGGACACGTGATGGAAGTCAAACCAGGAGGAAAATGATCCATCTATCTATCTATCTATCTATCTATCATTGATCTGCCTGCATGTGGAACTTCTCTGCAGGAAGTGAAACTTTGCTGTCAAACTTTCACAGTTCACTCCGCTGTGTTTGATTCTTTAAAAAAAAACAGTCAAAGTGAATGTTTGAGTTGTTTGTTTTCTGTTTGTTTGGATCAAAAGCACAGTGGGAGTTCATTTAACACAAACCACACACGGCGCTCACATCCAAATATAATGCAACGCTTTAATTTACACTCACAGCGTGCAGAAAACTCCACAACAACTTTCTCGCACATACAATCGACTTTTTTTTTTTTTTTTTTGATTTTCAACGTCGACGCCTCGGTCAAATATTAAATGATTCAATGTCGGGATCAAAACTTCCCCTGCAGCCGATGAAATACGAAGTGTGAGAACAAAGATCCACACGCAAATGTTGACTGAGCCGGCTGATGTTTAGATTGCTGCTCCCCCTCCTGACCTGCCAACATGGATGCTGTGGATGCAGGAAGATGACTGAGCACCTCGCAGGCTTGTTTTTCACCTGCACTCAGCATTCATGTTTGCAGAACCACGCCACACACTGACATCAAAACAGGACCTCTCAAGCTGCAGGAAAAAAAGCAGGAAATGCATCGACCTTCAGCAGCACAACAGGTCGCACGCTTCACACCTGAGCAGCTTTGCATCTTTATGGATCTGAAGTCACGGCGGTCGAGATGCGTCGCCCTCTTCCTGTTAGGAATCAGTGATTACACTTTGCGGTCGTTTCAATCACGACGTTTTCCCGTTGGAGCTGCGGAGCGCCCGGCGTCGCCTCGAGCAGCAGAAGCTGAAGCGTCTTGCGTGGAAAACTTGTTCGACTAATCCAGCGACATGCTGATCTGTGGCTCAATCTGCCGCCCCGCTGCGCCCGGGCAATTTATGTTTCCCCGCATCTGCAGCGAGGGGAGATGAATCACAGAGAGGAGGCTGCTATACCACACACACACACACACACACACACACACACACACACACAAACAGTCGTGACAGATGTGCAAATAAGCAAAAGTTCAAAATATATGAAAAGCTTCTGCATAAAAGGATTTTGACGGGAAACAGGAAGTGTCAGAAAATGTGACTTATGGCGAGACACTAAAGTCACGAGTGAATGAAAAACCTCCGTCCCTGTTTCTGTGAAGAAGTGGACGGCAGCTGTTTCCAAAGATGACCCTGCTGCTCGCTGGGAGCGGGCGAGCAGGTGGTGAGAGAGTACTTCCAGGCTGGAGGGGGTCGGCTGGGACTCCTCGCGCTGCGGCCCGATGCTAAACTCGACGTGAGCTGAGCTGACAGCTTCTTTATGCTGCTGACACATTTCCCCAAACATCATCTGATCAGCAGGTGAGAGAGAAGAAGAAGAAGCACAATATGGGTCTAATTCTATTAAAAAGACTCGGCTGCCTTCCTCTGTGTTACACGCTAACACACACACACACACACACACACACACACACGCTGGAGCTCTCGCCCTGACGGTAATCCAGACTAGCTTAGCGGTGAGTTATAGCCCTTTATACAGCAGCTTCAGACTATGGAGTCTGCAGATAGCACTCACACAAAGCTTATTCTACCTTCTGTATGAGAGGCAGCGAGGGAGCAAGCAGGCTGCTTATCAGTGTACACAGCAGGCCGCAAACTGTGCAGGTGTGTGTGTGTGTGTGTGTGTGTAGAGGAGGGGGAAGTGTGTGAGAGAGAGAGCATACATCCCAGAGGTGTCAGAGTTATCTCCTGAGGGCAGAGAGAGAGCGAGAGTGAGAGAGAGAGAGAGAGAGAGGGAGAGAGAGAGGGAGAGAGAGAGAGAGAGAGAGAGAGAGAGGGAGAGAGAGAGGGAGAGAGACAGAGAGAGAGAGGGGGAGAGACAGAGAGGGAGAGAGAGAGAGAAAGAGAGAGAGGGGGAGAGAGAAAGAGAGAGAGAGGGGGAGAGAGAAAGAGAGAGAGAGAGGGGGAGAGAGAGAGTGGGAGAGTGTGCTGTCAGTGATGTGCAGAGAAGCGTGTACGACACGGTCAGTGTGTCACTGGCTGAATGTTTCGCACTTCTAATGTGAGCTGGACACACACACACACACACACACACACACACACACACACACACACACACACACACACACACACACACACACACACACACACACACACACACACACACACACACACACACACACACGCCCAAGTTACAAGACAACCCGTCAAATTAAAACTCACACTGATCCCAGCACAGTTCACTCAGCGAGGACTGACAGCTCACAGAGTGTGTTTCGTTTTTCTCTGTCTGCTGTTGTTGTTGTTGTTGACTAAGCTGATATCAGAAGCTCCGCCCCCTCCCTCCTTTTAATTGGTCCTTTAATAAGTCCTCAAAGTTCCTGTTTGGTGACACGTATCTCTCACTGTTGAACGTTTGTAATAAGAAGCTGTGCTGTAAATCACCTTCCCCGAGGCAGCACTCACACACACCTCACACACTTGTGTTACACACATCATGTTGTTGTTGTTGTGTTTGTTGTGTCACACACAGGAATCAGTATTGATCTCAGATAGATTCACAAACAGCCCCAACAAAAAAAACTCAAACTGAATCCAGACATTCATGAGGAAAAGTAAACAGATGTTTTAGATCCACGCAGGAAAACTTCTTATTTTAGAGGCAGCTGATTATGTCCCTGCACTCACCAGGACACACACACACACACACACACACACACACACACACACACACACCTGCTCCTTTGTCTTGTGCTGTCGAGAACAGGTGAGGAGGAGCTCAAACGCAGTGACAGGCTGAAACACAAAAACAAGGATTCCTCAGGCAGACGAGACGCCAGCTGGGATGCAGGTGGGCGCAGAGTGTGTGAATTCAGCCTGATAATGACGGTGGAGCGAGACAATGAGAGGACAGGACGGAGGAGGAGGAGGAGGAGGAGGAGGAGGAGGAGGAGGAGGTGAGGAAGGAAAGGAAGGGAGGAGGTGAGGAGGTGAAACCTGCTGGGAATAAAGTGATGGACACAAAGCCGAGTTCATCCGTGTCAGTCTCTCCGGCGTGAGCCGAGTCGCGACCCGCTGATGGAGCGAGCGACAGCGTCTGTGATCGCTCACAGACCGACTGCCTGCTTTTATAAATCACCCGCCGGCTGATTCAGTCACACAGCCGCCGACTGACGGAGAGGATTTACGAGCGTGTGGCGCCGTGACGAGTCGTGACGGAGGGACGACGGATTCATCAATGAACTGAAAAACAGGCTGGCAATATACGGCCGATATGCTTCAGTGTTTAAATCTCAACAGACGCTACGACGCTAACCTGTCGTATAGCCTCCACACACGGAGACGCACGCACTCACCACTAAGCCACCGCCGCCCCAGCTTACAAGTGAACGTGTTTGACTCTTCTTCACCTTCTCTGTCAGACGCCGTGGCGGTCCCGAGGTCTGACAGGCTGTGATGAGTTCACTGACCGTCTGTAGCGAGCGTGACGTGCCGTCGCAGGTTGTCCGACTCGCTCTCCGTCAGCTCTCATGCATCACCGCCAATTAACCCAGTCACACACGCTGCGTGCACGCCGTGGGGGAAACTCATTCTGAAGGCGTTAGGTTGGTGTTTTTTTTTTTTTTTTGGAGTATGATGCGTCGTGTTTCTCCGTTCTGATCGTCTGTCAGCGGCGAACACCCGTCTCATCCGCCACTTCGGGGAGCTGTAGGTGTTCAAAGTGCTCCAGTTAGAAGAAGCGTTCTGGCACGCCGTCGGACCACCTGCTGTTCTGTGATACCACGAGTTCCTCTTTCTTAATTAACCCCGAGTCTGCCCGCTAATCATGACGCCGCTCCAACTTCCCATCACAGTCCGGGGCGCCGCTGAGGGACGCGTTCACATGCAGCCCGTCACGCTGACGTCTCCGCATTAGAGCGTGATCTTTGAGTCCTTATTCCTGGCCTGTGTGTGTGTGTGTGTGTGTGTGTGTGTGTGTGTGTGTGTGTGTGTGTTCCTCTCACGTCTCTAAAAGCTCACGCTCTCAGCTGACATCATCTCACGTTACCAAAACACCAAAAACAACAGCCGCCATGTTTCCTGACCTCGCTGCAGCGCCGCATTTGACCGTCTCTCCGCCGCTTCGCTCTGCATGAACGCCATCTCATTAACTATTTACGGCTAATTGTGGGAGCTAACAAGGTTCGGTGCGAGGCGCTGGTCTTAAAAAATGACAACTTGATTGGAAGTGACAAGTGGAAAGTTGTGTGATTAAAGTTTACACATGGTTTATAAACGGGCTAATGAGACACGTTACAGACCGACACGCCAGGTCTGAACGACGTCGTCGTCCCGGTTCTCCGAGCCGTGAGTGAAGAAGTGACTCCACTGCTGCGCTCTCATGAATTTAGACTCTTTTGATTGGATAACAGCAGGAAAGTAAAAAAAAAAAAAAAAAAAAAAAACCCCAGAAGCAACCGAGCAGAGGAAAATGACCTCCAAGCTAACGTGGCGAGGCGTCTGAGCGAAGGAGGGGAACAGAAAAATCCCAACAACGCAGGACAAAACACACAAAGACAGAAACAAAACACAGAAAAAAAAACAAGCAGGGGTTTTAAAGGACGGACAGACGGCGTTCACTTTGAGTCATCGAGGGAAACGCCGAGCTCAGCGCTCCATGTCGGCGGGGAAAGCGGAGAGAACTCGACATCAGTTCCTCGTTTTGCGATACAATGTTTATAAGTACGCTGAGTTTTTATGGCAACATGACTGAGATGAATATTTGAAAGGATAAAGAGTCTCCGGCTCTCGACTCGCTGATGACTCCCAGCTGTACGGACGTTCGGCGTGCCGTCGCTCCCTCGCTTCATCTTTATTTATGCTACTTAAAGACGCCTGTTTTATTTCTCTATTTTTAGCGAGGGTGGAAGTGTGACAGGGAACGTCCTATCAGTAAATCATCGCACAGCAGGGAGTGTTGTTGTCGCTCTGATCTGTCCGGATCAGCTGAATCACTGATAAAATGGCGTGCATGTGAGAAACGTTCAGGTGGCGTGGAGACTGGAGAGAGAACGTCACATTCACACGACGACGGGGAGAGCTTTGGGAGAACGGAGGGGTCGGCGTCCTGCGTCGTGACGATGGCGCCCTGTAGGTGCAAAGGATGTCTGTCGAGAAACGCTGCACGTTCAACGACTTCAACAACACCGAGGCAGACTGCGCCCGCCATGATGCACGTCGACGGCGTGAGTTTACGCTCAGATCACAAGGTCAGAACTCGATGTTCTGCCACTTCCTGTTTCAGGAGGAGTGATCAGCCGACAGCTGTTCCAGGCCACAGGCGAGGAGAGGAGACGAGGTGATGGACAGAAGAGAGTAAACACACACACACACACACACACACACACACACACACACACACACACACACACACACACACACACACACACACACACACACACACACACACACACACACACACACACACACACACACAGCCTGAGGCGATGTGTTGCCTGGCCCATTAAGTCAGAGCAAATGTAGCTTTCAGGAGGATGTCAATACGATTTAAAGAGCTCAAAGAAGTCACAGAGGTCGAATCAGCAGAGACGGACGGACGGATGGACAGACGGACGGACGGACGGACGGACGGAGACTTCATTAAATAAGAATCAGGCAGAAAAACAGGCAGTCGTGACAAAATCTGTGACAGCCGACAAATAACAAGTGTTGGAGACGAGTTATGTAAAAGGCGCCGTGACACGACGCGAGGCTGTTCTGACATCTTGAAAGTGTTCTGAAGATCTGAGCGGCTCGGTAAGAAGACAGTGAGGCGGGTCGTTACCTGTGAGCTCCATGAAGACAGCTAAAGTGCTTTTTTTTTTTTTGGTTGTTTTTTTTACTCCTCATAAGCTTTGAACGTGACAGTTTTAAGCGACAAATCCCCCATCTGGGGCCCCCGAGACGCTGCTCGTCTTTCAAAAAGGTGTTTTTCTGCGGCGCCGGGCTCGACGTGTCCGAGGGTGAACGCCGTCGCTGTCTGCAGCAAATTGCTGCCATTGCAGCTTGATGAGGAGGAAGGGGCGAGGCTGCAGTTAAAGCACCTTTTCATTACTCGACGTTTCTGACAGCTTTGCCACCCCACGTTAAAAGAAAGAGAGAGAGAGAGAGAGAGAGTGTGTTAGAGCTATGTGTACACTTTGTGACTGCGGAAAAGTCTTGGAGGCTGAGCTCACACTTCAGGACCGAAACAGGAAACAGGAAACAGGAAATAGGAAACAGGAAGTTTCTGGAAGTTTCTCTCCGACTTCAAGGATCCCCTTGAAAAGGAGACGACAAATCTCAAGCGTTTTTTTTTTTTTTTTGCAAATTAAGAGTTTTTCCAAATCAACACATGAGGGTCTTTTTTTTTTTTTTTTTTTTTTTTTTTTTGCAATGTCAGCAGTGATTTCTCTGAACGGATTTAAAAGATATTAAAGTTTAATTTAAAAATACGAACTGAAGCACCGTCGGGCTCTCGATGAATCTGCTCTCACTGCGGCGTGTTTTATCGAGCACGAACGCAGAATGTTGAACATTCAGGAACGAACAGTGCGGTGATGAAAACTGATTGGAAATGATGCTTAATTAATTGCAATCTCCTCATAAATGATAACACGTCGCTCGCCCCTTTAGTGAAGGTTCATTACTCGCCTGAGATTATCAAAAAATGAAGGTTGGTCATTCAGGCGGGTTTTTTTTCCACCTCTTGCTGATGATAAAATAAAATTTAAAAATGTGTTGAGAATGATCAAATCTGGTTTGTTAAATCGTCTCCCGTGTTATTTTTAACGTCTCTGCAGAGTCTCGTAAACTTAACCGCATGTCTCTTTTTCTCAAACTGGACTTCCTGGATTGTGTTTCATCCTCTCACATGTAACTCTATAGCAGCAATCCCACACTGATGCACACTGTTATTTTCGGTCTGAACTATCTTTTACAGAGATCCACCGTCTGTGCAAGCTGCAGGAGCAAAATATAACTCAGAGAGATCTTATCCGGGCCGAGGCCGGTTTGGGTGGAGGAGGACAAACACTGCCATCACGTAAACGATCAGAGCAGCCAGACCCCGAGCGGTGATCGCACCTCCGCTGAAGGTCAGCAGGTTACATCGCTGGTGCGGGAAATATCCCGAGGTGGCGAGGAAACAGCAGCAGAGCTGATAAAAATAAAAGTGTCATGGCAGAATCCTCGCCTCCAGAGACGAGGCTGTGCAGAAACACCCGACGCGTCCTCACAAAGTTACCCGAGACTGGATCTGGTTCGGATACAGACTCCAGGTCTGACCGTGTGCACCTGCTGAACATGCACACGTCTAATTCACAAACATGCAAAGGGTCAGTCGGCTGTCTGAACCTTCGACGCGCTCATCTAGAATGAGAAATCAACACATGAAAAGCTCTGAGTGGTTGATTGCTGTTTGCTCTGTTGTTTACGTACCGAACATGGAAAACAGCTCGCATGTGTTTGTTGTTATTTTATTATTTCTTTTGTTTTCTCTTTTTCCCTCTCTCTCCATTTTAATCGTTCTGTCCTGTGGGCGAGCGTTGTGAATTAGCACGTGTGCTAAAACACTCAAATCACTGCGTCTGGTTTGTCCCATGTAATTGCTCGTTCCACGTTCCAAACAAACAGGAAGTAAATAAATCGTCTGTGTGTCTCCTTCACAAACACAAACACACGTCATGACGCGCTCGCTGAAGGTCAGAGACCTGTCAGTGTTTCCCTCAGAAGTACAGAAGAACATCTACAGACTCGTGTGTGTGTGTGTGTGTGTGTGTGTGTGTGTGCGTGCGTCATACATCCACTGGAGGAGACATGAAGGCTTGAAAAGCGTCCGTGGAAACGATCACTTACCTGCAAAAAAAAAACAGAAGAAGAGAGAAACTGTTAGTGACTGATACGACACACGATGTGAACATGGCCGAGCGAACAGGTCCCGCCCCCCACGTCAGGAGGCTGCAGTCCTCTCTCTCTCTCTCTCCCTATCCCTCTCTCTCTCTCTCTATCCCTCTCTCTATCTCTCTCTCTATCCCTCTCTCTCTCTATCCCTCTCTCTCTCTCTCTCTCTCCCTCTCTATCCCTCCCTCTCTCTGTCTCTCTCTATGCCTCCCTCTCTCTCTCTCCCTCTCTATCCCTCCCTCTCTCTCTCTCTCTCTCCCTCTCTATCCCTCCCTCTCTCTCTCTCTCTCTCTCTCTCTCTATCCCTCTCTCTATCCCCCTTTCTCCCTCTCTCTCTCTCTATCCCTCTCTCTCTCCCTCTCTATCCCTCCCTCCCTCCCTCTCTCTCTCTCTCCCCCTCTTTCTCCCTCTCTCTCTCTCTCTCTCTATCCCTCTCTATCCCTCCCTCCCTCTCTCTCCCTCTCTCTCCCTTTCTCTCTCTGTCCAAAAAAGGAGAAAAAGTCGCTGTACGTCTCGGAGTCTCCAGCAGTGACTGACCAATCAGAGCTGAGTATTCATCACGGCAAAGTCTTACATTAAAACACATGAGACATAAACTCACTGTGAGTCTGTGACCTGCAGACGAAGCCGCTCGGCAGCATTAAAGCTGCGAACGACGTTTTTAAGCACAGCAGATGGACTGAATCTGAACGACGGGAAAAACTCGCCAAGAAAACGACCTGCGCATCATCGACTGTCTCAAGATGGCCGAATGATTACAGAGTCGGCTGCGTGAGAGTGAGAAAAAAAAAAAAGCAGAAGTAATGATGAGCACTTAAATTAGATACAAGTTCATGTTGCTGCTGACGGCTGTTTATGCAAACTAAAGTCTCCTTCCATCTGTTCCTCGTGAACGTCTCCTCGACCATCTATCAGGAAACGTGATCCGCTCCCGTCCCCGGAAACAATCTGCTGCCAAGACGTGACGCGCGTCAACATGAGCGTCACAGCGAGAGGAAACAAGACAGGCCGAACATTCACCTCTTTGACCACGTCCACTTTAATCAACTAAAATCAACCAATCAGGAAGTTTCATCCAGCTGGTCGAACCTTCAGCAAAAACAAACATAGAAACAGACTTAAAACGTCTGAAAAGTGTTTCAAATTGTGACTTTGCACACCTTCAATTACTTTTTTTTTTTTTTTTTTTAGGACGTGACGCACAGGTGAGCTCGACAGCCCGTGTTGTTCACATCTCATAACCTCAGGATCCATCTTCTCCGTGAGGTCACGTGACGGCGTGACGTACCGACATGTTCACATCTTTTAACATGTTTGAGATCGTGAAGAACAGTGTGTGTGTGTGTGTGTGTGTGAGATACCGGGCCTCACTCCTCCAGGAGTCTGAGCTCTGATCGCCATGGCAACGGTGTGTTATAAAGAACACATCATAAGGCCGCCGGATGGTTTGAAATTATTGGACTGAAGCCGACATGTTAAACACAACCGTGCTCCACTTCAACATGAGAACACACACCTACACTACCTGCTCACACACACACACACACACACACACACACACACACACACAGGCAGCACTTTATGAAGTTGTCTGTTGTCATTCTAAGTTGGGCGCTCCGGTGAAGAAGCGTCTCTAACTGGCCGCTGAGTGAAATGAGCAGAGACACTAAAACGTGGCCTCCGGTGGGCGCCTCGGAGGCAGCCTCTTTAAAAAGCTCTCCTGGGTTTAGCCGTTTCTCATGTGGATTCCTCCTTTGTTTGTTTTCCTCCTGTGACTGTAATTGGCCTTTTATTGTGCGAGATGAGTGAAAATAAAGCTGACACCGGCGCAGTTCTGCCGGCAGATTGGACCTGTGGCTGCTGGAAGCTGCGAACCTCGAGTAACCTCTCCTTCGATTTATGCCTCCGCTGTCGGGTAAAAGCCGACATCTGCAATTTAGATTTTTCACGAGGAAGGAAGAGACTTTTTATTATTATTATTATTATTATTATATAGTCTTTGCTTTTGTTTTTGTGGCCTGTTTATTAACCGGATCACAGATGAGAGATTTAACAAGGAAAACACACAGAAAAAACGACTAAACCATCAAAACTGTTGCCATGACGACCACCTCTTCTCCACCGATTGAAGACAGTCGTCGGGTTTCTCTCCAAAACGAAACAACTTCCGATTCAACGCACTCGCAAGGTTATCTTTTTCTGACCACACGGTTTTTAACGTCCAATCAGAGAAGTCGGATGTTTGCTCCCGTCACTCGTCTCCGTCTGAGCAGCATGAACCAACTACAGATACAGGATTTTAAATAATGTTAAACAAAGGAGAAGTAGAGGAGTCGACCTCACATTTACAGAACAGTGTTAAAAATCTTTTTTTTTAAAACGCCTCCGCGTTTCCTGCTCCGATGATTACCTTTACACGACCTTTGCTTCCAATCTCTACTTTTCTAAAATACCAGCTGCCGACGTGGAGATAAAAAGCTTCCCCCCTCTCTCGTCGCCACACTGCTGACCTCCTTTGAGCAGATTATTATTTTTATTTTTTTTTAATGTGATCAACAGCTGAAGACACAGAGAGAAAGCTGGCTGCGGCGTGCACACCTACAGTATCGCTCACGGCAACAATCACATCAAACATTTCCTGCACACTGAGGAGCCGTTTCTCTAATAACACAGTTCACAGAGTTAATTTAAAATGCATGAAGTAATCTACTTTATGACTTTCATTGATGGGGTTTTTTTTTTTTTTTTTCCCCAACCATGAAGATGCAACAACACCATTCAGACTGGAGCAGGTCGTGGAAGTGCTCACATTGCTTACAGGAAAACAAGCACGTTTAGTGTGTGTCGCTCAAACTGTCAGAACTCTGTTCATGATATTATATATTTATGTTCACTGTTCATGTGGAAGCTGCTCAGTCTGTGATCTCGGCTGTTTCTCGGGGAGGCTGCGTCCACTGCCGCTCGCATTTTGACGTGTTAGCGATGCACTTTTGTCCTTTTTGTCTTTTTACTGTCGTGCCACGAAAACTAATCGTCCTTCGGGGGGGGGGGGGGGGGGGGGACAAACAAAGTCGAAGTTGATTATTATTAATTCATAACTGTCGTCACAGAGTCACATAACTCCGAGGAGAATGACCAGTGAGCAGTGTTTGCTCGGAGAAAGATTATGACTGTGAATTTAAATGAAATCTATACGTTACACGTCTGTGTGTGTGTGTGTGTGTGTGTGTGTGTGTGTTATATTATCCATGACTACAGTAACAAAGGCATAGGTTTCGTCTTCATGGATAAATTACAGTAATAATCTAATTAACTGTGTTGTCATGGTAATGGAGTCCTATAATTGAAACCTTGTTGTGTCAGTGTAAATAAGCAGATAAAAAACAGTAACAGCAGTTAATTAGCGGGCTCACAAACTGCGTCTGAGCGACACGTAGAGACCGCCTAACCTCCCTCCTCTGCAGTTTGACATGACAACACATGACAACAATGGAGAGAAGAAGAAAAAAACAAAACACACACACACACACACGTCCCCCCGCCCCCGGAAGACTGCGACTCAAACAATAAAATCAAAATACACTAAATAAATGTTTCTATGATTATTATAATTTCTTCTGCTGATTTACGTCGCAGTTTTCACTTTTCTGAGAGGATTAGTTTTAATAGTTGATTGAAACACTGTCGTGTCGGTCCGCCTGGATGTGCAGAGCCAACAACCACAGTTACACATTTTTTTATTTATCTTATTTTTGTCTCGTAAAGGCAAAAAAAAAAAATCACAAAAATGTCGAGTGACGTTGGCTGAATGTGTTCAGAAACTACTGCGATTACATTTCTGAATTGGAAGTAATTGCTTGTTTTCTCTGGTTAAGCACAATTAATTAATTATTATTAATTATAAATCCCTTGTTTGAAACTAAATTATTTCACCTTTGTTCTCTTTTCAGCTGAGAGTTCTTCACCTGATGTGTGAATTCAACCAAGCTTTTATTTTGAAATAAAGCAAGGAGCTTCTGGTGGATCGAAGGTTAGGGACAGGAAGTTCACTACAGAAACAGGAAGTGGTAAGGGATCTCAAACTGACTCAAAACAGCTCAGAGTTAGGTCAATGTGTGATGTCATCAGGTGGATCTGACTTTCTTCAACTGTCCAATCGAACAGAGGCAGAAAAGTCAGAACAAGAATGTGAGACGCTCCGACAGATGGACTCATGCCAAGAACAGCAAGGACCATTGAAATATCTGTTTTCTTTGTTCATGCACATGATCAGAGAAAACAAAGTGAAAACAAAGTGGCATCTGCAAGGAGAGCGTCTGAGTGTCTATTGTAAGATAATGGCAGCTCATTTTATCTGTTTCCCAGCAGCACTAACGCACGCACGCAACAATATATGTCAAGACAACAATTGCAGGATTAAAAACTGAAGTGGAAGCTGTGTTGAAACAATTTCCTGAACTGCAGTGAGCTTTGAAGATGTCAGCGCTGCCTCTGGGGTCTGTCAAAGTGCGAGGACGTTTGGGGAAACGGACCGACAAGCTTTCGTACGTCAAAGACGCAGATGCATCAAAAAATCACTGAAAAAAAACAAACAACAAAAAAAACCAACGTGAAGGAAATCGCTAAAACGCTGAAGAGAGAGAGAAAAACATTTCACAGTGTTGAAATAGAAGCGAGTCAGAAGAGGGGATCACAGGCAGTGTTTGGCTGCAGAATGGGAGAGATTAGAGGATTAAAACCTTCCTGGATGTTACTGATAGATCAAAGATGTGCTAACAAAAAGGTAAGCCGTTCACAAAACCAACAACGCTCATTCTTCCTCGTTGTTGCACATGGAGTTATTTTGATGGGATTTCAGGGAGTTGCTGCTTCTGAAGAGGGTCAGATGCAGACTCAGAACAGCGTGCAGAGGAGGTATAAATAAAAATGCATCTCGTGTGAATTAAACGCAAACACTGGCTGTGTGTGGGATCAGTGTGCTGCGGTTCAGTCAAAGTTTACGGTCCCCAAGGACGTCAAGTTTACGATGCAGCATTTAGACGGAGCCACGCGTAACTTTACGAATCGTATTGAAGCAGTTTCTGTTAAATGCTTCTTTATCCTTCAACTGGACTCAAACTCAGGGGGACTGACGGAGCACTCCTCACTTGAAAGAGATTCACCAAAGGGAGTACGGAGGGGAGGGGGGCGGGTGCAGACTTTCAAAATCATGCTAGTTTTTGAAAAATTACCAACCCTGCCTTTAAAGTGACAAAAAGACACAGATCTAATTTGACAGCCGAGATCCTGAAATCGAAATCGTTGAAAAAGCCTCTGAACATTTTTAAGGGGAGTCAAGTCGAGTGAGTGTGTGTCGGAGGCACCGGGTGAAATAAACGATGTTGCGTGCTTTTGTTGCACGCTGCACGAACAGAAGGTGGAGTACTCACGTTCCATGTCCTTCCCTCTTCTCTCACTACCCACCGTCCTCCTCTCGAATGAAGGAAAAATAAACACAACATCAGACTAAACATGTTTACCAAACTGAAGAAGCATCGAGCCTCATCATGAAGCCAACGCTTCGATTAAAACGAGCCACTTGACGCTAACAACAGCTACGTTCAGTGTTTTCATTTATAGGAGAAGTGTCGCTGTAAAAATATGGAGTCTTTAGATGAGTATGTCAGCTGTTGTAAAGCTCGTACAAAAGCTGGAACAACATTCAAAAGCGTGCACAGAAGGGGATTCTCCCAACCCAAGAATGGAAGAATGGGATTCGAATTCAGTGATGACAAATACGGCCGACCTGTCAGGGTCACAGGCACGACGCAGACAAACAGTGATGATCATCTCCATATGTACACACTGCAGCTCCGTCTCTGCTGCATTCAATTCAAATAAATCTCCGTCATACTCTGAGGCTTCTCTCTCAATTCCCAGCGTGCATCAAATCCCCCCCCGGTGTCTTATTTAAAACTCCATTTCCTGCTGTTTACCGTCGACATCAGTGCCACTCACGCCATCAAAGTCCGTGCTGTAAACTCAGAACCAATTTCTACATAACTCCTGCTCACTTTAATAACGCTGCAGTACAAAAATAATGACAGGTGCAAAGTGGAAAGATATGAAATGAACAAAAAAGATAAATTACAAAAAGTACAACAATGAAATCCAACGCCTCTGCAGTATGAGCGCGATGATTGATGGATACAGGGAGCTTTCGTTCTGCTGTGCAGGTGCTGACAGTGCGGCGTGGAGGCGTCGGTTATACGCCGATGATATGCATATTTATGTCGAATGTGCTGCGCTGGAGCTGGATGCTGATGACAGAGGTCGCAAACGTCTTTCATTTGCTCATCAAACTGAGTCAATTAAGACCGAACTGTTTCATTGTTTTGTCAAAGTGAAGCACGGTATTTATAATCCGACACCTTCTTTGCTGCTGGTGAAGTTCAGACAGAGACACTGGACCTGCTCTGATCATCTTTTAGAACGTGAAGTTCTGAAGAAGTGGTAGCACAGAAGAAATGAAGCTAACTTCAGACAGATATTTAAAGTTGACTCTGCATATTATTTATAAGCCTAGACTGTGTAAAACATGGAGGGAATCTTAGTTGCACCACCCACAGGTTTCTGAAAAGGCATTTTGAAGCCTGTCGATCGCAGGGGCCATGTTGAAGACGATGACCAACTCACCTAACTCTAGAAACAGGCTACAGACCCCCCAATGATGAGAAAAGTCCATCCTCTCCGTCTTCTGCCTGCTCCACTTTTTCGGAAAATGTGTGCTCAAACGGGCCGTTTGGAGATTTTCCCCTTCATGACATCACAAAGGGCAGTAGCCCCTCCCCCAGGTGGGTGACACTCCCACAGCTAGGTGTTTGTTCTGCCCTCTGAGTCTGCCTTCTCACCGTAAACAATAGGACATGGAGCCAGAAAGCAGCGAGTACACCCGAGCCCTTCCAGAGAGGGGGCGTGGTCAGACACAGCTCATTTACATATTTAAAGCTACAGACACAGAAACAGCCTGTTCTGAGCAGGCAGAGACAGATAGCTTAATGACAATGATATGCTGCACGACTTCCCCCAATGATCTCTTAGGACTTGTAGGTGAAAAATAACATCTTCATGGTTAATTACATTTCTTCCACGGTTGCATCCAAAAGTTTTCTTTCCGAGCTGTAATGTTTGGTCACTTGATAAGCTTATTTAAAATAAGTACAATTTAATCTTGCCTCAGGCTCCTAGGGATAAAAATGTGTAACAAAAATAATTTCCAATGAGAGTTCCCTTCTTGTGTTGCTTCAGCATTAGGCTACATTACATCACATTGGTATAAATTTAATGCAAGTAAAAAACTTGAAGTAATCAGACAGTGTTTTGGAAATGGTGAATTCTGCTATAATTGGCCTCAGTCATAGTAAAAAAAAGAAACCCAGTGAAAATGGTGTTAAAGCTAATCTGAGAATGTGAACATTCAGCAGAATAAATTTGAAAGAACAGCCGCAACTGACACTGAGTGGCAAGCAAGAAATGAAAACAACCAGGAGAGCAGGAGCAGGAGGATTACAGTGATTATCTCCCAGAGCAGGAAGTGAGAATCAGCCTCTCAAGTATTCTGGATAACACCAATCATGTTCGGAGCACTTGAAGTTTGAAACGTTAAATATGGATGTTGTTTGGGAGAAGAGGGTAAAAACAGGAGTTTGAAGTGCTTATGGTTTTCTTTAATTTGTTGATGGCTCTGCATGAACAATTTGGAGGACCGATCACTGCAGAAATCACAAAGAAATCCACAAGACTTCAAATGGGATTGTTTAGGCCTCGTTAAAAAGCCCTGCTGCTTCTGCACAGATCACTCTTTATGCAGATGATGCAACTGTTTACCTTCCGCTCGTCTCTTGGTTGACTGGCAGTCTTCACTTTCTCTTTACATGATGTAAAAAGTATTTTTTTTCCCTGTTGTTTGTGTCCAACAGATCAAAACTGTCCAAACGTTTCAAAGTGGAAACAAGAGAAGTGGAACAACACTGAGAAACCGCACAACTGGACAACAAAGTGTGCAGGAGCCCATCCTGCATCTGCAGACATCTACAACAGACAAGACCATGAACCGCTCAGCTTGTCCATGAGGTTTTTATTATTGACATACTCCTTGAGTCTGTCAGGGTAAATGCATTAGCTGGCAGGTGATTAAGGTCCGAAAAGAAACCATTAACTTTATTTACTAAGTTAATCACAAGGTATTCAGGTTCAGTTTTTAATAGGTAAGCAGTCATAGTGTCGTCCTGCTGCCACATTGATTGAAAAACACTGCTGCGTCTTTTAAATGGTTCATTTCACTGAAAAAAAAAACTCCCAGAGAGCTCATTTAAAAAAAACAAAATCAAAGTAACACACACCTCGTGTCAAAGGGAATGATCACTAAAACCCCTACGAGCTACAGGTGCAGATTTTCAGACTGATTGGGAATAAACAAAGCCAGCAGAGCACGCCACAGACCTGTGCATGAAACGAAAACCATGACGTTAGCGACAGCACTTGGCACTTGACTGGCCGTGAGTCATTATAGTGGAAAGCTCTGGTCTGAAGGACGTCTGAAGGTCGGCGTGTTGTGACCGGTTCTAATGTGTCTCAGTGTCACAGGGAACAATAGCTTCAAACGGCTCAAACTAGAAGTCCTGGAAAGAGCAGCCGGAGTCACGTGAGCTGAGGATCAACGGACGTCAGTGAGTCACTGTGCACATGTTCCCGACTGTGTTCAGAGTTATTGTCTCACAGATTCCAAAGAAACCTTGTATTTCCCCCGAGGAGCTCTTACAAGATGTCTGAAGTCAAGGTTTCTGAACACAATGATGTAGCTGTGCAGAACATTTCTAAATGTCATTCATCACAATGAACCTTTGAAAATCAGCAATTAATTGCAACTGATCATTGACAGCCTTAATTTTTATTTTTCAAACTGACGTGCACATAGAGTTAAATATTTATACTGAGGCTCTGTAAAGCTTTTTGGGCAGCAAAAATCGGAGAAACAAAATTAGAGTCATGCCAAGTGCTAAAAATGCACAGTTACTGTCTGTGGGGCCTTTTTACTGTTTTCTTTTTCTCTCTTTGGATGCCATCTTGTTACTGAAGGAAACAGTCCCAATGCTTCCTGGAACCATAATCAAAAAGGACGCTGAAACCCCTACAGACAGAGACCGGAGCCTTGTTTCATGTGCAGAACAGATGGAAGAGGGAACTAAAGACAAATAAACTAAAAGGAAGAGAGAGAGAGAGAGAGAGAGAGAGAGAGAGAGAGAGAGAGAGAGAGAGAGAGAGAGAGAGAGAGATGCTCAGGAGTCTCGTGTGAGAGAGGAGGTGTGTTGGAAGACAAAAGATAACAGGTCCTAGTTAAAAAAAGACGAGGAGAGAGAGAGAGAGAGAGAGAGAGAGAGAGAGAGAGAGAGAGGTATGAAATGAGAAATAATTAAAAGAGGAGTCAGAAAAGGTGACTATAGAAAGTGAATTCAAGTTGAGATTTGGCCTTCAGCTCTGAGGTGTGAAGACAAGAGGAGCCTTGTGTGACCTGAAGTGACCTATAATAAACAAGCACACATGAATATGATTATATTTGATAATAGTAACTGTAAAGTTCCTCGAGTGTCCACTTGAGGCAGCCTCGTAAACAGCACAAACAAACGTTTACATCCTGGTACCTAAATGTTTTCTGTCTGATTGGTTTACATCTCTTATCAGAAAAACAAGACAGGGGGTGAATTTTTTTCGACCTTACAAATGTGGTGGGGTGACGTCTCTCAAGCCCGACCCACTAATATTTACAGTTAACTTCCCTTATCTATATAGATATACTCCCACTCCTTTAGAGGTGAAGGTTTTCTTTTGACTGTAAATGTTGGAGCTGAATTTCACGCAGTAATGTAAAGAGGGTCAAAGGCATTATGACGGGGCGGAGATGCTAAATAATTGAAATATAAAATAAAGCACCCTGAAGATAGAGAGGCTTTGTTTGCAGGTCGATAAGAACGTACGTGAGGAGGAAGGACAAAGCGATGCAAGCTGTTCTTTAAGGAGTGAGTCAGACTGAACGAGGGACGAGAGACAAACGGCGAGTTAAACACGAGGATAAAACCGACCCAGATAATATCCTGTGTGGGCTGCTGAGGCTGCGTAGACCATCCTCTATTAAAGCCCATCTTAAAGCTCTGGAGAACAAGTTAAAGACACAATGCAGAATGACTCACTGCATTAATAATGACATTTACATAACAGAAAAGTCCAGAAGTCTCAAGCTTGATTTACTCCCGTCTCCAAACAAAGTACCGTCAAATTCAGAAAATACACATTCATGGTGGCTACTGTCCCCGCGGTGATGAGGACTGAAGGCAAGAGTTCCTCTTTATGTAGATTCAGGTGTCAGCATGTTCCCTTTGAAACGCATTTATTATTTCAAACCATCTGTATGTCAATGTGCTTCAGAGGAGACGCAGTTTGACAGCAAGAGATGGTCTTTAATCGTTGAAATGTTTTCATGAAGAGAAATTGCCGGAGAATAGAAAACAGGCAGCATGGAGAAGAAATGAAAAAGAGAAGCCACAGAGCTGTCAGAGTGTGAGTGACAGCTGATTTCTGGGAGAACAACCAAAAGCTATGAATGTTTATCACCTGAGAAACAACGTAAAGTGAAAATCTCACGGCTCGCCGCTCCACGAGTCATCTCGTGTCAGTCCGTCTCTGATGAGCAGCTCTTCCAAAAGCTTCGCTGAGGGATCTACTGTCCTGCCCCCCCGATCCGCCCCGGAGGGACCTGATCACGGCGGAAAAATAAAACTGAACGAGATGATGAGCATGATCGTGATAAGTCAATCAGTCAATCAGTCATTACTGAATTTCCCTCGGGATCAATAAAGTATCTATCTATCTATCTATCTATCTATCTATCTATCTATCTATCTATCTATCTATCTACTGCTTGGTCACGGCAGAGATCACAAAATCCTCTTCTCCATGTTCCTCTAACGTGGTCTACAAACCCCCCAATGATGAGAAAAGTCCATCCTCTCCGTCTCCTGCCTGCTCCACTTTTCAGTAAATGTGTGCTCAAACAGGCCGTTTTTGGAGATGTTCCCTTCATGACATCACAAAGGGCAGTAGCCCCTCCCCCAGGTGGGTGACACTCCCACAGCTAGGTGTTTGTTCTGCCCTCTGAGTCTGCCTTCTCACCGTAAACAATAGGACATGGAGCCAGAAAGCAGCGAGGACACCCGAGCCCTTCCAGAGAGGGGGCGTGGCCAGACACAGCTCATTTACATATTTAAAGCTACAGACACAGAAACAGCCTGTTCTGAGCAGGGCTGAAATAGAGGGGTTTATAGACATGATCAAATACAGGATCAGAGTGGATTTACAACAACACACTTCACACACACGTTGAAGAGCAGCTCTGACACTTATTTACACTTGTTTAAAAGGAGAATAATATGTTATAATATGCCCCGTGGACACTCAGATTACCGCCTGTTATAGGTTTCGATAGATGTATCCTCTTCACATTCGAGACTCGAGTTGTTTAACTGCAGGTCTAAATAATGAATATCTGTAACAAATGGCTGCACCCACACAATATAACATCTGAACTCAGTTTGCCTCAGTTAGACAAAGAAGACAAAGAACTCTCTTTTCTTGATTTACTTAAAAAGAATAAAACAAAGCTGAAGAAATAAGGAAAGTAGGGCAGCCAGTAACTAGCAGGAGAGGCGTTGATGAAATGTAAAAATGGCTGCAATTATGTTTAATGTAGATCATGCTTTTTCCCTTTATTCCTTCATTTCCCTTTGTTGTTTTTTTTTTTGTCTCCCCCCTCGCAGAGCTGAGCTGAATCCTGGAGGGAGCGGCAGAGAAAGAAACAGCTGGCGGTGAAATGAAAAAAGAAAGTACGATTTGAGCCAATGGACCTAAAAGAAAAGAAATTCCAACCATGAGGCAGCGAAGGAGGCCGCGGCTGCATTCATTAACTGAAAACTATTTCAATTATCTTCTGGCCCGGGCTGCAGGAGGGGGAGGGGTCTTAGGTCTTCTTAATCCAACATTTGCACAGTCAAAAAAGGAAATGATTTTGTGAATATGCACAAAGAAAAGCATCAGGTACTTCAGTCTGCTGCTAAAAACTCCAGATCACAACTTCCCTGTTTCTTTTTGCAGATTCAAATTCCTTTCTTCAGTCGCTGCTGTGTTTCAAACACAAGATGGCTGGTCAAATAATTCTGCACTACAAAGTGTCTCCAGACCCAGAAGTGGCGACGTCTTGAAAAATGAAGCCGATGCAGAAACCCTGCAGTTTGTCAAGTGTCCAACTGAGGCAGGCTGCAGGAAGACAGGAAGTAACACACCGCGTCGCTCTGTATCAAAACCCTTCCTGCTGCTGCTTGAACGCAAAGACAGACTCATCCATCAGTCAATGAAAATGTGATCTTCCTTTCCTGGACGATAAAAAAAAGGTGCAACGGTCAGAATATATAATACAGATATGGATGTTAAAGGTTTTAATGAAGAGAAGGTGCAACCTCATTGATCAAAAAGCTCCTCCAGATACGTGAAAATCTTCTTGTTCTACAGAGTCTTACATTTTCAAAGATTACCGGCTTTAAAGGAGGAGAGATTAGAAGCTCTCTTAGCCAAAGGAAAAAAAAGATCCAACATGAACACGAGGAACTCTTTAACAGCCTTTTTAGGAAGATCGACTTTGACAGATAAAAGCCACATTAAGAAATCTGAGCCGATGATGGAAAGTCGACATGAACTGAATCCGTCCTCAGCAGTTACTGTCGTGTGTTTTTTTAAGATTGACGTGAACTCGGTAAAGTTTTCTGTGAAGACACGTGATGTCTGAGCATCTCATTAAAAAACAGAAACAACACGGAAATAAGGGAAGTGTGTCTCTGTTTCCCCAAGATCATCGCTCGCCTCATTCTCGCCGCCGCTGGCGCCTTCAGTCCACGAGACATTTTTCAACTTGAGCATATCTCGAACCCATCGAGGATAGCTTATGGTTAAAGTTTCCTCTTGAGAGGCGGCGGGAGCTCAGTCCGGAGGGACCCAAAGATGGAAATTTGTCTGGTAGCTGGAAAGGTGCCAGTCCACTTCCTGAGCACTGCCAGGTGCCCTTAAGCAACCAGTTCACCTGAGTGTAAACCTCCCCTCAGGGAATCATTGCAGTGAAACACAATTAAAACAAAATTACAAAAATGATTAGCCAGGCTAGCTAGCTAGCTAGCTGCTGTCTGCAGACAGTTATCTTCTCCTTTCACCCTTTGCATGATAGGGAATGTGTATTTTACAGCTGCAGTACATGTAGCTGTTTAATGAAATATCGAGGCTGGCTGTGAAAGTCCTTCAGGTGCCATTAACACCCACCTTAAAAAAGCCTTTTCACAGCTGAAATAAACAGCCTGGATATAAAACAGCTTCCTTTGTTTGTACACACTGCTCTGTGGTCATTTTCTATAACTAACCTGAATAGAGTTAGTCATAATCAGAGGTGTTGCTGATCTGATCTAACCCGACCGCAAATGGTCCCAAAAAACCCCTGAAATCTTAGTCAGCAGGTCGCCCTTCCCTACAGGCCGTTAGAACTTGGAGCGTACGGATAGAAATCGGAAGCTCCAAAACCCCCCCCGCAGAACTCAAAAACCCACCCTGACACTAATCCATAAACACGACTCAAACTCATGTTTTCATTTTACCTCCATCCGTCTCACTTTTCCCACCGGGAGGAAAATATCACGGTAACCAAATATCTGCCCGGTCATCTGAGCTGACCTGACAGACGATGATGGAGGTTTGTCACTGAGATAAGGAAGCAGGAAACATGAGCAAAAAAATAATAATACAAATCTGACACCCACACAAGGATTCAGAGTCTCCGGTTTATCTTGGGTCATGAAGGATGAATGTCAGGTAGCACTTTTAGCGTTTCAGCCTAAAATGAGACGTCTATCATTTGTCACAATTTCTGCAGGAACTGTATTTCCTTTTTTTTTCTTCAGCGTACGAGTGTAATGTGGGCGTCTGCATGGCAAAAATGAAATCCCTCTCTCAGTCTGGAAAACGTTATATTTTGGAGGTACAGGAGTAAATTGCATGCATTTTTCCAGCACACAAAATAAGTTGTCAAATAGATCCTGAAGGGAGAAAAACCCCGACTCGGCAGTTATCGACAAGACGTTTAAAGCCTTGAGCTTTTTCAGAGGTTATTCTGAGGTGTGCAAATTCTCTGATGCTGCTCGGGACCGACGTTTGTGAATTAATCCTTGATTTTACTCCCTGATCAATACAACTAAACCCCAGACAGCTTCTCCTTTCTTCCATGCTTTTAAAAAAGGCAGATTTTTGACAGACTTGTTATTATAGATGTTAAACGTTGAGCTTTTTCTACTCCTCATGTGGTTTTCACTCTCAAAAGAAGCAGAGAGATAGAAGCCGGGCTGCCGTCCAACTCGGCAGGGCTTTGCATTATGAAAAAAAAAAAAAAAACATCCAGCCTTTAAGAGCGTTTTTAAACCGTATTCAGGCACATTGATTGGAAGAAGAGGAGAGAAAGTAACTCAGCCTGTGGGGGAAGAAATCCTCCCTGCAGTTTCACTTGTTTACAGATTTTTAGATTTGACTCAAATGAGTCACAGGCGAAGTAAACTAAGCATACATCTCGTTTCTCCACACAAAGACGAAGAAAACTCTGCAGAAGTATCTGGAAGTCACTCCGTGAGGAGATTCTGCTGCTTTTGTGTTTGGACCAAACATGATGATTTTAAATCAATCTAAAAGTGAAAACCATCAAATATTTGATCTTTTGTTCAAGTCAGGACTGACGAGACTTTCAACGACCTTCAAGCTCCAGCGTCTGCTGATTATTATTATTATCAGTAAAAATCATTTTCAATCCTCTGCTGTTTTAAAACCGATCGATGACTCGAGTTTTTCTTTAGCGTGGATGATGCTTCTCAGACAGATGAAAGGACTTCGGGTCACCTCAGGGCGCACTCACTCACGGGACAAGTTGTCCTGTACCCTGCTGCGGCACAATCGTCCCCCCCCCTCCCCCGGCTGACCTGCTCTCACCCTGCTCCAGGAAGACCCGGGCCTGAGCACGGTCCCCTCTTACACACAAACTCCTGATACAACACATGCGTGACTTTGCGTGATCATGAAGCGTGCCTAGTGTACGAGACAGACTCAAATATATCTGCACATCGGGGAACAACACGGACATCCTGACTGGCTGCTTCATTTCTTCAAGTTGCTGATCGGCGAGATTTTACCTCTCTTTTAAATGTCTCCGTTAACATCTTTCAGAAAGTTCAGCTCTCAGTTCCTAGTTTAGGTTACTTAAAGTTTGTCAAGTTATGGTCCATCAGTAGTTGGCCACGCCGTGAAGCGTGTGAGTCTGTGTATTCAAATGTTCGTCAATAAAAGTGTGAAAAATACCTTTTTACAAATACAAATATCCGACTACTCAGGTTCTAGTGAAAACTGTTATTTTTCACAGCAATAAGACTGAGCTCCTCTGAGATGAGAGGCACCGAGGACAAAAGGTCACAAACCATAAAAGATGGAGAAGGTGGTGGCGCCGATAGCGCAGCGGCAGCGCCACCTGTGGCCACTTTCCCGCATGTCTCTCCCCACTCTCTCCCTGTTTCCGACTCTATCCACTGTCCTATCAATAAAAGCGAAAAAGGCCAAAAATAAACCTTAAAAAAAAAAAAAAAAAAAAAGATGGAGAAGGTAAAGGCTGAAGGTAACCCCTTCAGATTTGACACGTGGGACTTTGTGTTCAGCTCTTCAGGAGAGCGACTGTTCGTGTGTGTGAGATGTTCAAAGTTACATCACTCTGCCTTGTGTTACTGCCAAAAAGAACTCCGTGCTTTGGCCACATTTTTCCAGGTCTGGTCCTGAAAAAAAAAAATCTGAAGAAACACTCGGGTTGAAGAGAGGTTAAAAGCTACGTTACATGAAAGCTCAAAAAGAACAGTGAAGTGATGGTCGGGTGGAAGCGGCGTGTCGTGTTGGCAGCGCATGAAGTCAGGCCTGTTTTCTGCTCAAGTCAAAGACACTCTTCATTCAGACGGCAGCTCGTCAAAGCGAGAGCAGATAAAAAGCTTAAATGTGTCCAACCATTAGGAAGAACAGGAAGTGAAGAAAAGCAACCGGACAAAACACTCTTTGTCTGAACGTCCGTGTCGGGGTCGCCCATCAAAGATGTGAAGCTCTCATTATGTCAGCTTTTAACTCCGCTGGAATAAAGAGCTCTTTACAATCTGTTCATTAATGACATTCTCCAGGACTCCCATTTCATCTTCTCCACTGAATGAGGGCGTCTGTAGACCACGCCCCCCTGTAGAAGCCCCACCCCTTCCCCCTCCCCCCACGTGCCCCACTCTCTTCTGATTGGCTAGCTCTTGGGACAAAACGCTGCAGGGCTGCCAGGGGAGGTTTCAGCGCCTGATGAAGACATTTTGAAGCTTTTTCTCGTGAAACTCTCCGTTTCATATCGCAGAGCTGTGGCGTGATTTGCAGAACAAGCTGTTTAGCGCCCCCTGCAGACTCATCCTGAGATCACGCCAACATGCGTTCACCTCATGAAACTTTCAGTATGGACCTCCGGCATTGCAACAATATTTCAAACAGACTGTATAACTCCACTTTTAGACGTTAGCATTCCTGTTTCTTATTCTCTTTAACTGGTTTTGTTCATGATTTCTCGTTCTTTCTTTTGCAGAGTGTTTATTGTTATTGCACGGCCTGCAGCACACATCTGCATGAGCATGTGACTAATCTTAAATCTTGTATTGTTTTAGCCGTATGTTCAGACGCAGCTTTTTTTTTTTTTTAAACAAGCAGGTTCATCCATAGAATCCATGGACAGAGCTGAAACTGCCGAAATCAAAGACGGCTGCATGGAAGGTATCTATATCATGACAGACGGTCAGCCCGAGGTGTCACACAGAACACTGCAGAAGAGCAGGAAGGGACCCCGAGAGGCAGAAAAAAAAGCCGCTGAAGTGTTGAGTAAATTGGTTTCAGAGTACAATGAGATCTCTTCTAAGCAGCGCTGGGAGGAGGAAACTTCATCCACTGGTGCCCGAGTCTCAGCTGGCCTGGCAGAGGCTCGGCTTTAACTGGATTAACAACAAAAGGCCAGCTTGATAACTAATAGGCCTCTTCTTCCTCGTCTCTTCACTCCGCTCCCCACTCCTCTGTCACTTCTCTTCACCAATCTCGCCGTCTTCCCTGGAAGCCGGCGAGATAATGCTGAACACTTTCATGGCTCCTGCTGAATTAAACATGGAGGGAACAGCTTGTACCGAGTGCTAAAGCTGAAGCAAAGAGAGAGAGAGAGAGAGAGAGGGAATAAAAGGAGAGGAGGATATATACAATTCCGCCCCTGCAACGTCGTCCCCAGAGTGCTGAACATTTCTTTACAATTAAACAGATCTGTCACTGATAGTCAACGCACAGAAAGGCTAAACAGGGCCTTTTATTTATTTTTTTTGCTAATTGGCCGAGTTGAGAAAGCAGCCAATTCCCCTTCATGACGAGGAGGTGAAGCACGGGAGAAACACTCCTCGGAGGCTTTCTTCTCACCTCCAGGCGTTCATAGTGGAAGGCTGTAAATCCCATCCTGCCAATCTTTTATTCAGTCTCTGTCATCTGCACGCTGCAGCCGACCAATTGGGCTCAACGAGTAACAAACCTAACTCCAGGCTCGCTGGTGAATAATTGACTGCGTTTCAAAATGTTCTCTGTCTCAGGTGGAAGGGGGAAAAAAAGAAAAGTGGTGGAGTTCTCTCATCCTCGCAGCAGGGGAGAGGTTTCACTTTCTGTTCAGGCTCGTCTTTTTTAACTCCCGATTGCTCTGATCTGAGAAGAGAAAAGTCTGTTTCTCCCTCCCTCCCTCTCTCTCTCTCTCTCTCGCTCTCCCTCTCCCTCTCAACCGGCCTATTTGTTATTCCCCTGATGCAGCATGAGCTCTTCCCTCCAGCCTCCCCTCTCTGCGTTCCACTCTCTTTCCCTCTGACAGAGCTGAGTGACCTGTTACGGCATCCTCTGCTTAACATGGGCGCCGCACAGGCAAGGCAGCGAGGACAAGGCTTTACAGAGGTTGGCGTTCAGGACTTGCAGCCTCCCCAGAGCAGTCCTCCGTGTGAGGCCGGGCAGCAGGCTAAAGATCAGAGAGAAAAGTTTGTAACAAGCCCGCCCCGCTTTTTAAACTAAACCGAGCGCCTGATCTGCTCACAACAAAACAGCCAATTAAAAGAGCCGAATGTCTCATTTAAGAGCGATTACATCTGATTTATTCTGATCAAAGATAAACAATCTCATGGCACATCGTTTGATTTTCAAAAAGGTTGTTTCAAGGTTGAAGTCAAAGTTTCCTCAAGATAAAGACAGCTTTTTTTTTTTTTTTTTTTTTTAAGTTTTCAGATCGTCTCTTATTGGCTCACATCTCAAGAACCTCTCTCTTCTCTCAGCTCCCATTACTGTCCGTCTCATCTGAATTATCTTTAATGGTTTTAACGTTCAGAGTGTTTTATAGCTGCACATCTCTCTGGAGGAGACGTTTTGTTTGAAGACGTGAATGTCACCAAACTTCTCTGCTCTCATTTGCACGCGGCGTGAAGACGTAAAGACGTCGGCAGAAAAACGACAAAAAAAAAACAAACAAAAACACGTTGAAAGCAAAATGTAAAAGTAATCTTTGGATCGGGACTGGAGGACATCAGATTCTTCTGGGCTGTGATTGTGATAAGATATAAACACGTTCCACAGCGTAATCAAAAGATTTACCAATCTGCCCGTCGCCACGGCAACACAAAACACACATGGTTTTTTTTAAAAACATGAACGATGGTCACCGATGGCCGGCCATCGTCTGATATCGTCACCGTTCCGTTGAACAAAAAAAAATCTCAGGAAGCCCAACAAAAGAAATAAATCACAAACTTTTTTTGTGACAGAAACGGATTAAATATGACGGCCATCTTTTTGTCCGAGTTGTCACGAGTTTTCCCGTGATGCTTGCAGCCTTACACGTCTGTTTTTAAAGCTCCTGTGAGCTCCTCCGATCTTGTTCTGCACGCGTGTGAGAATCCGATATTCCACACAGCACAGGCCCGTGGATCAGATGTCAGTCAGACACTGTAACAGATGTAATTAAGAGGTTTGAAGTCTGGCCTATATTTGGGCTGCACAGCAGACGCACAGTGATGCAACCTGCAGCTTCCAGGTGTGAACGCACGCTCGTGTCTCAACCTGAGGGGAGGCTGTTGTCGCCGTTCTCCTTCGGTAAGCAGAAAGCGGCCTGGTGTCCCGTGGCAGATCTGTCGAGGAAGCTAAATCTCCCCGAGCAGGTGCTGAGAAAAGTGCTGAGGAGAGGAAGAGGTGAGGGAGCGTGGTATTTATAGACCCATCAGACGCCTCGGCTTAATTAATTACCAGCGACTCCACAGAGAGTTGTTTCTGAAAGGTTTTTTTTTTATTGAAAATGGGTTGTGCAAAAACAAAAAGTTATGACTCATGATGAGTTTTCTCACTAAGGGTGCACGCTCGCTACAAGACTCGCGGACTAATTAGGCACCAAAGTCGGGATCGCAGTCGACTGTTAGTGAAATGTGGCGCTGCAAGAAACCCCCCCCCCTCCCCCCCTCGCCCCCCCGGGATAAAAAGGAGAGCTGGTCAAATAAAGGACAACTCTGCTGGAGCGAGATGAAACAAGAGTGACTCCGAATTCTGCAGTTTGAGGGTAAAAATCCTGAACATTTAGACGAATCATAAATCACAACATATTCTCCACTTGGGGAAAACATGATAGTGTCTCAAACATGAGTCGAGCCGTCCTGATCGTGGAGCATGCGTGCACCCCGAGGAGCTGAAAACACACGTCAACACTTGAATCCAAAACTCAACGTTTGAACTGGAGGTCAGATCTCAGAACTCATCATCAGATATGATGAAGAACATCATGATTGTAGTCACAGTTTACGCTGACAACATTATGAGACATGAATAAAGACTGACGGCCTCATAAAGTCAGACTGTCACGCTCCCTTTAACACATAGAAGAAAAAACAACCCATCAATATATATATTCATTTTACTGCTTTATTTTAGATTTTTTCTAACATTACTGCAAAATGACTCCAACGACCAGATACTGCATCATTCAAACACTGTGTGTGTGTAAAGTGACGTGGTGAGCTGAGATGATTCGGAAACATGAGATACCAGTCGACTTTCTGGTAACTTCTCTGGAGCTGCTTTTTTTTTTTACCCCCCAAAAAAACTTTTAGTCAAACTGGACTGAAGAAAACATTTTCTGACCACGACATCAGGATCAGCTGTTTAGCTAACGTGTTAGCACTGAGACTTGTGCACATCCTGGTCCTCTCTCCACCACACGTGGCATTCTGCAACCTGCCTGATTAAAACTCTTTTATAATCTTCTCAGACTTCCCAGTCCTTCTATTTCTGACCTTTATTCGTTTGAACACTTCCTGATCGGAGAGAGGAGGGTGCAGCAGCAGCTGCGATTACAAAAACTAGCTATAGTGCCGTGGCCGCTGCTCTGTGGGTCGGTTATCGGTAAAACTTCTTTATCTTAAAGGAAGTTCGCCCACCAGGAAAAAGCCCCGTAAGCCAGATCACCAGCTCCCTGTATAACCTCAAAACCACCTGTAATAATTCAGCTTCTGCTCATTTGCATTCCTCTGAAGAAAAAAAAAAAGAGAGACTTAAAGCTCCTGTGAGGACTTTTTGTTTGTTTCATGTTTGGCGCCCCCCGGTGGCAAAGCGGTACGATACGATGCACTGTTGTTTTGGACTCAAACGTGCTGCCAAACATTCGACGTACACTTTGCATCTTTGCTGCTTCAGTCGCTCCTGCAGAAGCTATAAAATGTTTACTGAGAACTCCTCACAGGAGCTTTAATAAGGCATTTACGTTTCAGTAACATCATGTAAGACCAGCGTCTTTGTTCTCCTCACGTTTTTTAAACGTTAGCGAAAATGTTGCAACAAATATTCAATCTGAAAAAAAAAAAAAAAAAAAAAAAAGCAATTTGTCCAGTAAAGTTTTGGCGAGCTGGATGAACCGTCCTCCATCTTTGGAGACACTTTCATCTCCACCCTGAAAAAAAGCTTCTGAAATCTCCTTTTGAAATGTGTCATGTAGACGCCGTCTTTGCGTCCAATCCAGACGACCGACGGCGGCGGAATAATCCGGAACATTTAAGAACATTCTGCGGGGGGGTGGACAATGAACACATGAAATACAACGTCTCCCACAAAAAGCTGGGGGAGTTGTGACCCACATAGACCTACGAAATACAAGTTAACCCCCGTCCTCTGCGGCGCCCGTCGAAGCCGCCCATTATGTTAATGAAGGGCGAGCTAACGAGAGAGAGAGAGAGAGAGACGGTAAAGCAAAGAGACAAAAGAAAAGTAAGCAGAGATTAAAAAAAACAAAAAAACAAAAACAGAAGTAAAGAAATTCACATCAATTTTTTTTTTTTACCCATTAAAGAGTCATTAAGGACCCGACATGGCGCCGTGTGAAACCCCCGAGGCTCCTGGTGCGAGATCGACACCATCACACGACAGTAACAACAACAACAACAGCAACAACATCTACAACAGCAACAACAACGACGAGAACAACAACTGTGCTATAGTCAGACGACGCCCAATATATAGATGCTGCACATCATTAACACCACAGCCAGCCACACATTAGCACACACTGATATGATGCTCGAACGCCGCCCGTCTGGAAAACCCGCCGGCGCCATCGGGCGAGGCAGGAACCCCGAGTCACTTTAAGCCCCCGAAAAAAAGTCCGTTCTGCACGGAGCAGGGAGGAGGCGGCGTGTGCAGCACGGAGGACACGACCTCCACAGCTGTTTGGACACTTCCTTTTTTAAATTTTTTTTTTGCTGAGTCATGATATCAGGAAGGCGGTTTGAAATACCGTACATGTTGGAATAGTGGTTATTGTGCTCCCATTGCTTTGCAGGTTACGTCTTATAAATTACAAACAAACGCAGCCACTCGACAGTCACACGTTTGGCAAAGCTGAAGAAACGACAAGCTAGCATGAAGCGGCGTTGCGTCCGAGTCGCTGTTTTTTTTTTCCTCCCATTTTAGTAACATCTGTCTGACGCTGAATGAAAGGTGTCTCCATGACACAGTTAAACACAGTCACATGTTCAGCCACGGAGCACGACTGCCATCACGAGTTTGTCTTAATCGGCGTCACAACATTTCACTCTTTGAGTTTTCCTTCTTTTTTTTTTTTTTCCTTTTTTTCTTTTTTCTATAAAATGACGGAGCAGAGATGATTTCACAGACGGCGTCTCGTGACTCGGGTGAAGCAGGGCGGCGTGTTGTTTCGCTGATGGAAGCGATGTTGATTTCTTTGGTGGCAGAAAAGGGGGCGGGGCCTCAAACTCCCCTCTTCATCCGCCGCCGCCTCCTTTGCTCAGCCGTCACCTTTCCTTCGCTCTCCTTCGCGTCCTCAGACGTAAATGGCAGTCCGGGAAATGACGGAGCCGTCTCTCTGAGACTCCATGTCGTCGTCGTCGAGGTAAACGTCCACCTCCTCTTCCCCGCCGTGGCCTCTGCGCACGTGATAAGCAGGAGGGAGCATGTTCCCGCCTCCGAAGCGATCGTACCGCTCCTCCTCTTCCTCCATGCTGTCGTCCAGGTCGAACTTCCCTCTCTCGGGTTCGTCCATATCGCCGCTGAGGAGGATGTCGTGCGCGGAAGGCGGGTTGCCGACGGACGCGTGGTGGAGATGGTGGTGGTGGAAGTCGTTGGCCTTTTCCGTTAGCGTTCCCGTGGCGTCGCAGCCCTCCCGGTACGTGTAAATGGGCCCGTTGTTGTTGGCGGCGCCCGTCCCGTTTTTACTGCTCATGTTGGACGTCCCGCTGAAAAGCAGGCGGGCTTTGTTGCCGTAATCTCCGCAGTTGCTGCCGCCGCTGCCGGTTGCCATAGAGTCCCCGCTGCTCGGGTAGCCGCGCCGCTGCTGCCGGCGACATCGGGTCAGGAGAACGGCAATGAGCGCGACAACCAAAAGAAGCGCCAGGAGGGATCCGATGATGGCGCCCGCCACAACGCCGGCGCTGGACGGATCCTCCGGGGCTTCTGCAGAGGGGGATGGAAAAATGGGAAGAAAAAAAAAAAAGAGGGCAGGAATTGATGAAAGTTGTGGTGTCGTCTTCTACGTGTGTGTAGTAAGTCAGTCGCTGCTGGGATCAGGCTGAAAGGGACTCGCAGACATTTTTCTCTCTACACACACAAGTCAGTCCAGCTGCTGGCACTCGATTCTCTGTGGCCCCGCCCCCCTCCGCCAGCCGGAGACAAGCCTTTAACAACTGTAACGATCCTTTGTTCTACACTTCATGCTGGTGTGAGCCAAGTTTGCCTTTTCTTTCCCCCCACTCGTGTTTCAAGTCGCAGATTGAAACAACAATAAGAGAGAGAGAGAGAGAGATGAGTTAACAGCAGCGGCGGCCAAAAGCGAGTCGTGCTGTCGTCGCCACGGGTTAAAGTACGGGCCCGGCAGAGCCACAGACACAGATAGAGACGGACACAGAGGACAGACAGGCAGTCACGCCACAGTGTTATCCTTCCTTTTTTACCCTAATTACGCCCACTTCCTCGTCCTCCTTCCTCCGGCCTCCTCCCCACGCCCCTCTTATCAGTCAGCCAGGCAAACCACAGGGCAGAGTGATCGCCCGCTGTCCACCCAGGACCGAGTCCAGATCGCACTGATCGACAGCACACAGAGGTAAAAAGGTTCCCACTGCGGAGCACGACTCGTGCCAGGACGGGTTTTTTGAGAGGATTCTCTGCAGGGCCCGGAGAGAGAGAAGAGGCCCGGCTCAGATCTGAGTGAGTGGACTCACGCCGGGCGAGACGAGGAAGCGTCGAAACTGGCAAGGACGAGTGTTGAGCCGCACATGGCCGGCGAATGTTTTCTCCCTTCCTTTTGTGAATAGCGTGCTGATTTTTTTCTTTGGGGTGCAGCGAGGGCAGCGGAACGCAGAACAGCAGGGAAATTTGAACCCTTTTTCCTGTTTTATGCAAATAACAAGCGAGGCTCTGCCAACGCTGCTGGCAAAACACAGCAGAGACCGCCAATCAAACGGCTCGAGTTTGGCTGAGCTGAGCGCCATGTGGGGGGGGGGGGGGACGTTCCCGGGCAGCACCAGGGAGGAAATGACGCACTTATTTCCCTTTTAACGAAATCACATCCGACATCAAATAAAGATCTGTATGATCCGACGAGTGAGAGTTAAGCTAACAGAACCAGCAGGAGGGGAGGGGGGGGAGGGGAGGGGGGGAGGGGGGGGGAGGGGAGGGGGGGAGGCTGTGATTCAGCCAAACGGTTCCTTCTGACAGCGGAGGAGAAAAGAGAGGCGATGAAAGGGGAGAGGAATCAAGCGAGACGAGGGAAACTAGGAGGACGTTTTCCTTTTAGTGATGGAGAGAGAGAGAGAGGGGCGAGCAGACGTGTTAAAAGGACACGTTCGCCCCGCTCTCACATGGGGGGGACGCACCAGGGTGAGACAGACGGATAGTGGGAGGGAGGCGGGACTCTTGGGACAGGATATGATGTCTAAATTAGGGGACAGTGTCTGGCGAAATTTTCCAATTGAAGTGACAGAAGGCATTAAGGGTGATGAATCCAACTTTGCCTGCCCTACTTTTTGTCTCCCTGAAAACTTACAGCCTGGCACGGAGACGCAGCACGCGGGCCAGAGACGTTATTTATACTTATCGTGCCATCGACATCTTCAGCGTTCGCCGCATTAGTCGTGTGCCTGAGTGAGAGACGGGCTGATGCCTCTCTTAAATCAAGTGCAGTCATTCTGTTTAAGAAGGAAGCCCCCTCTGAGGTCCTTCAGAGCTGGCGCCCTCGTTTAGCTTCATGACCCCACTCACACACGGGAGTGTGATCGTGGTCACGGGAATATTGGGCGCCGTTTAGAGAAGTATTCGTCGATGCATTCAATCGTCACAAAAAGGTCGGGAATCCATTTTTTGCCGTATATATTTTGATGTTACACCGAGGCGACTCACTGCGACCAACATGGCATAAAAAAACTGCACGATGTTTCGCATAAACGTTTATGCACTTTTAGGTGTCGTCTAGTCCCGCCCCTTTTCACTCCACTGCCGTCACATGACTATTTGTCTGGCTGCTTCTTGTTTGGCGTGCGTGGTTTAATTACTGCCACGTTATTTTTCCATTTGTAGCTTTAAGAAACTTTCATTTATTTTTTTTGAGCCCCGAACAGCAGATGAAAATTAGCCGTTTAGCTAACGGTGGTATATTTGCAGTAATGATTTTTTTCATATTAATTGACACTACATGACACTAATACAGAGACTGATATAAGCTCCCCTGCCTCTCTCTGAGATGTAAAATAAAGATAGAGTAAATAAAACACCTCTGTGTAGTCGGTCTGTGAAGTCACGTGACGACTTCATGATAGTCTAATCTGACGCAGCGACCGTCGTCAGCAGATTTCTGGGTTTATAAACGGAGCGAGGTAAACATGTTAAATCACGCGGGATCGATGGCGGCGTGTGACAGCGCGAGTTCACCGTGACTCCATTTGGACGTTCGATGTCGATCTGATGAGAGACGCTCTGATAAAACGTCTTTTTTAGCAGACGCTTCTCCGCAGGCGTTCTCTGACATCACTCATTACGATCTCCAAGTCGAGCGGATCCTGGACGGGCTGCGACAAAAAAAAAAAAGGGGGCGCGATCAACGTCTGATACAAAACCCCGTCAACTAAAGAAAAAAATAAAAATAAAAACGGCTCTATTCCCTCGCTCCTAAAAAAAAAAAAAAGTCGACAGACTATCGTTAGCAGGAAAATAGGCCATGCTTGTCATCCTTATTTTTCATCAACAGTATCCGCCTTCCTGCATTAAGAAGCACGGTGATAAATGTCACAGAGAGAGGCAGGGGAGCTTATATCAGTCTCTGTATTAGTGTCATGTACATGGAGAAGATTAGGGGGGGGGGGGCTGTGAAAAGTCTCTGTTTCTACTCGGTTACTTTCACAGCTGTAGGGATCATCGAAATGAGAAGATTTGTGTTGTGAGGAGGAAAGGTGGAAAGACTTACAGAGACAAAGACTGAAGGGGGAGGGGGGGTGAAAGACGAGGAATCTAAATCATCTTTTGTTGATGGTCTTCACCTCCTCTGTCTTTTTTCTGATAAACACGGAGAGCGTTTTGATAAGCTGGAGGCAGCGACTGGAAAAGCTCCACACTGGGAATCCTAATTAATAAGCAGCTCTCGGTCAAGGACGAGACTTATTAAAAAAGAGCACCGATGAAAATACGATCCTGACATCAAAACACCTTCAACTCGACTCGACTGAAAATCAACAAAGACCAGCAGACTCTGAGGAGAGTCAGACAAATATCTAAATACAAAACATGAGTGAATAAAGTCAAACTAGAAGGTACTTAAATGTGCAGGTAACTTGATTTAATTGATTTTCAAAATAGCAAACACTGGGAACTGTGAGCTGTCTGTTACAACACAGGCTGGATTTTAAACTTCATTGGTACCTGAGTTAGCCAATGAAGTTCAAGGGGGGCTCATGCCGACCTTGGAGACCCGCCTGGACTCGCCACTAGTGACTAGCGAATAAAAATCAGCACATATCATACCACTTCAACGACAAAAATACACTTCCTAAACATATGAAATGACCCTGAAATTAAAAAGAAGGTATAAAAGAGAGATTCGACCGAAATAAATTTCATATTTTTTTAAATGTTGATCCCGGCTGCGACGCCTCCCGATAAAAGTCGAGCAGGTTTGTAAAAATTCAAGAATCTGAATTAGGAGACGAAGACTCAACAGGACTGAAAGCTGCTCCAGAACATCAGCAACAAATGTTCAAAATGTCTAAAACATTTGCTCGCGCACGCGTCAGACAAACTAAATCAAAGACTACGTGCAAACCCGAGCTGCTAGCGTGTCACGTTAGCTTCTCGTTCTAAGTTTGGAGTTCCCGTGGTTATATTTGTCCAACGTAAACCCGCCGGCCTTCCAGGATTACACGTTCATGAGGCGTGAAGAAAAGAGAGAAAAGAAGTCAGTAAACAAGGTGCAGAAGTGCTCTTTCATCATTAAGCCTTCATCACAGTGAAAATATCTCTTCTGCTTCTGAGTGCAGAAACTCTCTCCGACTCTCCACATCTTAACTGTTGCCACGGGAGACGGCGGGGGAATCATTTTTACACAAATGAATGATAAACTGTTGCCGCTTCTCGTGATTGTGTTTGTGCTTTAAAAAAAAAAAAAAAAAAAAAACTGGCTTCAGATTTATTTTTTTATCCCCGGAAGTTTCTATGAACGCTCGGAAAAATGATTATTGTCGGGTAGAAATAACCTCAATGAGCTCCGCACTGTTTAAAAATAAATAAGCCGTAAACAAACTGTGAAAAAGAGCGTTGGTTTCCCCTCCGTGCGTGTGCGAGCGGCGGTGTGTCTGCGAGGCTCAGAGTCCCAGCAGATGTGAGCGGAGGTGGAGGGGGGGGGGGGGGGGGGGGGGGTGGGGGGGGGGAGGTGAGGGCGAGGCTAAACGGTATCACGGAGGGTTAATGGGACCCGGAGGCAGCTGAGACTGGAAATCACAGATGTACAGTCGGAGGAGGATTTCTCGCTGGAGCTAAATGTTTCCTTCCTGACTTTGAAGCATGTTAGGAGATCTTATCTCCGATTCTCTCCTTGTGCACCGAGCCGACGGGACGAAGACACATCATGAATATGGTTCGTCATCATGGGGGAGATAATGGAGCAGCTGATAACAGCTGATCGAGCACAGGAAAGGTTCAAACCCAGGACACGACTAACGTGCAGCTGAATGACGTTTATTCCAAGAAGACGAAGCGCTCCGCTGCTCGGGTTTCCAGGAACATTTCCTTTTTAAGGACACGACGTCAAAGCACAATATGAACATGTGTCATACATCAGTGGACCAATGGACGGAGGATGAACACGACCATGTGTGCAGTGTCGTTCAGAGTCATGATTAATAAGACGAAGCCTGAAGTCTTAAACCGAGTATCTACTTCCTGTTCAAACTCGATAGACTGGAAAAAAAGGTCTGTCCCGACCCTCCACGGGTTCAAACCAGAGTTTAAAGTCTCTGTGTCAAACACACGTTTCTGTTTAGTTCAGCTGGATGATCTTTACAGGTGAAGTTTGAAGAGTTAAGAGAAGTAAAAAGCTAACGCTACGCTACAAGCTAACGTCACCGCGGCCGGTTGATTTTGACATCATGACCGTTACGCTTCATCGATCTGATCAGCGGTTTTGACAAGCTAGCTAAACGGTAATATGTTAACGTAGCGCTAACGTAACCTCGGGCAAACAAGCCACACGATCGACGCCAACCCGCCGCCGTGTATCCGTTTACAGTTTATCCGTTTGATTGGACGTTTAAATCACATTAAAGGGATCATCACGCTCGATGCTAGTTTTATGTTTCTCCGTTTCTTCTTAATAAGCTGACACACAAATAAATGCATGAAAACATCCACACACACATTACACACATTACACACTGACCCCCGACGCAAAGTGCACACTCACTTTATTTACACACACACACACACACACACACACACACACACACACACTCTTAATCAAACCTTTTAGAGAAATGCGAGTCAAAGCCTTCAGTGTCTTTCTGACCCGTCACAGCTGTAAAACATCTCAAACACACACACACACACACACACACACACACAGCTTAATCACCCTTAATGACACAGACAAACACTGACAGCCTCACTGTATATTCAATTATCCCTGATTACCCCTGATCTTCACACACACACACACACACTTCCTTTGACCCTCTATCAAACTCTCACACAGGCGTCACCTTGCCCCTCCTGCATCCCACCCCCGGTGTTTCCATGACGATCTCATGCATTTTCACATGCAGCCCCCATGATGCTGCAGCGAGGAAGGACATTTCCTGCCTTAAAAAAAGAGATAAAGAAAAAAATCAGAAATCGTCTTCAATTCCGTTTCTTCATCACGGATTCGAGCCGGTGCTTTTCATCTCCGGCTCTCTTTTTCCCCCTTCTGCTTTTCATCAGCGAGGAAATCACAAGAGTCTGCTCCAAAAGAGGAGGCAATAAAAAAAAAAAGGAAAAACTAAACTGTAAACCACACAGAACAAGACAGAGAAAGAGCGAGCGAGCGAGAGAGAGAGGAAAAAGTCAGAATGACTTTTGGGGCATTTTTTGGGGGACCATTGAGCCTTTCTGCGCTCGCTCCTCTGAGGCTCTCGGGATTTTAAATGGATGCTTTCTGACACAGAGCGAGCAGATGGAGTGAGAACTACAGAACAAACAGACAGGAAGGAGAACAAGAGGGACAGTTGGAGAGAGAGAGGATGGGAAGAAGGGCTGCACACAAAGCAAAGAATGGCTGAATTCTCGTTCGCCCTTTTCACCTTGAAAGCTCATCTATGCTGCTTTTTTAATCCTGCAGAGAAACACACACTCAAACTTGACAAAATGCAAACATGAGCTTCAAATAAACACACAGTGATAAACACACAGCACTCCACACACTCATTAAATCCCTTTCTCACTCTGTGCCCCCTGCAGAGGTCGTGAACTTCACGAGGTTCCCCCCCGACTTCCTACTCCCGCTCTTCATCCGTTAGCATCCAGCTGCTGCTCACCATAAAAGACTCACACACACACACACACACACACACACACACACACACACACACTCACTCACTCACACTCTGCAGGTCGTTCCACCTAAAATGTGAACGCACACAAATTACAGCCTGTACTTGCACACTTGATGAACGAGAGTCTGAACATACAGCGGAGCACAGCGACCTCGGAGGGAATAAACTGCAGCTGAGTTTTTACTGAGTGCAGATTAAATGTGCTGTTGTAAAACGCAGCAATAAAAATGGAGCCAACCAAATGGAGGCCGGGTATTGATTTTGAGTTCATGCATATCCACAAACAACATCCAGACGAGCTGAGGAGCTGATATGAAACGTGTGTAGTGTATAAACTCAGACTGTTAGCGGTTACAGTTGGAGCCGTTTAGCGATTGGCCGACGATCGCCGTAAACACGCGACATCTGCGCCGTTTTTTTTTTTGTTTTTTTTTTTGACGTGATCATGTTTGAATTCATCTTAAACACATTTTAAGATGTGTTCCAGAAGTCCGTAAGACGTCTGTTACGATATCGTGATACGCCGATGACATCGTTACGTTAGCTTGGTTTCTTTTTTGTACACCTTTCAAATATACCTAAAATAAAAGTTTTTGCATGTTTTTATTTATTTTTCTTTCTTTGTGTATGTTTTACTGTTTTTACTTTTTGCATTTGTAATGCACATTATAACTAATTATTTTAAAAGTGCTTTATAAATAAAGACTAACTTACTTACTAAATAAATAAACAACGTCAGTGTTTGATTTAGTGAAAAGTGGAAAAAATAAAGTCTGAATTCTTGGATTTTTTTTTAAGTAATCAAATGAAGTTTTCTTGTCAGGTGACATGAAGGTTCAGTTTATATATTATATATATATATATTATATTTGAAGACACTCTGAGCTTACGCATGCACCGGCGTCTCGTTGAGGGGTTAATCCAGGACTCAATCAGAGCAGTGTTGAGTCGACTTCTTTGTGCCGTCACATTCGGGAGAATTTGTGAAATTTCCAAAACAGTCACGGCCGACGGAGGTTTTTCAAAAGGCCGACTTGCAGCAGGCGATCACAGTTTTCTTTCTTCGAGGGTAAACGCTCTCGAACCAGACAGCAGGAGTGATCTAAGGTCCAATTATCATCCAAGGTTTCGCTTCAATGTTTAAAAAAAAAACAACAAAAAAACAGCCTTCTCCTCGAGCTTTCTTTCGCCTGCTCGGTTTCTAAACTCGTCGTTGGTTCCTTGTGTTGGAACTGTTTGAGACATTTGAGCCTTCGCACCTAATTTGAAGTTCATACATGTGGGTGTTACAATCGAAACACTTGAAAAAGCGTTTCAGATGCGCCGCTTTCATCCGACAACAGAGCCTTGCACGCTCAGGCTCTTCTGAGCCCACACACACTTTTCCACCGTGGAATGGATCTGAGGATTTTTTCCGCCCTCCTCCTGCACGATGACACGGGGCTGTCTGACAACCTGCAGCAGTGGATAATTATGTTCGTCTTGGCAAAAGGTGTTTCATGTGAAGAGAGTGCTTTGACCTTAAAGGAGGGTTGGAGAGGACGGGATCACAGGTTGTCTCGCACCGCCGTCTGCAAGCTTCTACAATTAGCCTTTGACTCTCAGTGCAGGTACACGTCTGCAGTCGAACACGCCATGCATTTAGTCAGTCTGATCTAATCAAACCCAGATTGCTACTTTCAAAATGAGCACTTACTACCCACTGGGCCTGCAGGGTGGCCTGTGATTGCACAGACAAGCCCATAACATAAAGATTGTAGGTTTGATTCCACATGTCTGCCTGAGGACTTTTGTTGTTCTGCAAGTACGAGCCAACTTCTCTTTGTTACAGTTTTTTTTTTTTTTTAAAGGTTCTGCCTGATTACAAGATGAACCCCAGCTTGTAAACAAAAGGACCCTCCATCCAGCTTGTTTACCGTTTCAGGAAGCCGGCATGCAGCCAGGTTAGAGAATTACCGGAATCCAGAGAGTTTTTTTGAATGTGGAGAATCAGTAAACATAAGTTCCGGCTAAAATTCCCGCTGGGATCAATCCGTCTGCAGAGCTGAGAATCCGCTCAGCGTCATCAATCAAAAGCAGTGTTTTTATATCCACTAAAGTGCTCCGTCTTTGTTGCGTCCTGCAGCTGGAAGAACATCATGTTCTTGGCTCAGACATGTTGACATGCTTTTCTTTCTGGAGACATGTGACACCTGGAACACTGAAGGATTCGATGTCCCATCCTTTAAATAATCAATCCAATCTGATTGTTTGGTTGGATTTTTTTGGATCAATCTTAGCGTCAGCTCGTGCTCCTCTCAGACTTCAAACCGCGCTGACGCTCCGGCTGTAAATCATTCGAACGACGCCAACTCCAAACTGAGATGATGATTCATTATTTCGGTTCTCCTCGCTGTTCGCTTCAAACTTTGGACCCACAGAGATGATAAAAAATGGCCTCCGCCAGCCAGCCGTGTCCACATAAAGAAGCATTTAATGCAAATATGCTCGATCCATCATCCAACTGTGGTGCTCGCTCACACACACACACACACACACACACACACACACACACACACACACACACGTATGCAGAGCCGTCAACTTGAGAGGGTTCAGCAGTTTAATGAACATTATTGATGGCGCGGCTACAGAACTGCTGGCGTAATTAGTGTGATGTCTCACACCTACATGTCTGTGGCTTCATTAATTCAGTGCAGATCTGAGCTAATATGCATGGACACACACACACTAACACACACACTAACACACACACACACACACAAAGAGAAGTGTATGTGCACAAGCATATTTATGTTTCATAATCGCAAACTCCTGTAAATGCTCTCTTTTCTGTGCAGCCCGTCTGTGCTGCGTTATCCACTGAATTTACATGACTGCTTCTGTGTGTGTGTGTGTGTGTGTGTGTGTGTGTGTGTGTGTTGTGCACTGTCAAATATATTCTCAGTCCGATTCTGCTTGGCTGAATGCAGGGAGCTGATTGGATCCAGACCTTGGCTGTTGATACTGATCAACAAAACCAGCTGAGGGAAAAACAGCCATCAGCCTCCCTTTCTCTCCCCCTCTATCTCTCTTTACTTCTCTCGCCCACTTACAGTCAATCCATCTCCCCCACCCACCCACCCAGCTCCCTCCCTCCCTCCTAAATGGGTCGGTCTGCGGTCGGGTGACTCATTTCTGAGCAAATCTGGGATGGAAGAGTGAAAGACAAGGGGGGGGGGACTTTGAGGGGCTAAAGTGGCCCAAGAGAGAAAGAAAAAAAAAAAAAGAAGAAGAAGATTGGGGTAAATGAATATGTGCGTGCGTGCCTTCGCTCACTTCAGATGGATCGCTTCCATCCTTTCAAAGCAGCCTGAAAGAGAGCGAGAGGAGAGAGAGGCAGCGAGGGAGAAAAACAGCAAACAAAGTGCAGACGGGATTAAGGCCGCTCGCTCCTCTTTTTTTTTCTTCTTTGGGGTCCTTTATCCACCTCTCTCCCTGCTCTCCTCCTCCTCCTCCTCCTCCTCCCCCTCCTCCTCCTCCTCCTCCTCCTCCTCCTCCGTGTGCCTGCTCATGAATCTGATCAGGAGAATCAAGATGGAAATCAAACATCGAGACAGCAACGATGCCCCACCCAAATCCAGATGAACTACGTGTTTATTTCACGTTTTCTTGCGAGAGCTACGTTCAGTAATGACGGTCTTTAAAACGTCCGGGGGGGGGGGGGGGTCAGTCGGAGTAAAAGGGTAACGCTGCAGTTTGTTCAGTTAATGGACGACAGAGACAACATGTAGTGATCAGAGGCCGTGTACTCACACACCGCCTTCTACACACACTAACCCGGCTGTTAGCCTGCCGCTAGCTACACACTGAAAAACGGCTCATGTGATGTACTTCCTGTCTGAGCTACGTTAGATAAGCTAGCAACAAGCTAGCCTGAGCGCCGGTCCGTAAACAGTCTATCATTTATTATTAAGCTCCATAGTCATTAGTGTTAGCATGTGGCTGCCTCTGATTGGCTAGCTGGCGAGTACTGCTATCGGATAGAGCCGCAATGCATTGTGGGGCGGATTAGTATGTGCTCCTGTTTCAAACTTTAAATTGTGTTTGAGCTTGTGTACGCCCGGGCGTTTCTTAAATACTCAAAATGACTGAAATATTTTGAAGTTGTGATTTCAAAATCCAAACTCAACGGGACGTTTTTTCTTTCAAAAACAACCTCTGACCTCCGTATCCAACGCCATCATCTCAGTTATCTAAATCTCTCTAATCAGTTTGATTCACTGACCCCAAAAAAAAAGGATGAAAACACTGACGGCTGAAGATCGTTGAGCATTTAGCTGCCACCAGCTTCGCCTTTGGATTCTCTCCCGCCTCCTCTTCCTCCCCTCACGTGCTGAAAGGTAAAGCTGTCTGACCTCTCTCTCTCAAACTTGAATTTCCCTCGGGATCAATAAAGTATCTATCTATCTATCTATCAAACATGCATCCTTACATCCTGCCTCCTCTCCTCACCTCCTCACTCTGCATTGATCAGTCTGCACTGGATTAGCTGCACATGGTGATAGCAGTCTGACCCCGGTCGGCCCTCGACGAGCCCTTCTGGCTAATTGAAAGACAGAGCAATGGTCTGCAGGATGAGAGACCAGACTCTGGCTGGCCCATTATTACACACACACACACACACACACACACGAATGCATGGACACAAATAAACAAAGCGGCACACAAACAGAGCACGAGCGGTAGTTTATTGAGGTTGAGGATGAGTCAGGCCAGAGGGGAAAAGCTCGCAGCTGAAAAAGCTGGAAGAAATGAGAAATGTGACTTAGCCTTCGACACAAAGTGGATGTTTTCTTTTTGTGTTCGTCTCCGTAGAGTTCAAGGCCGTCTGTGTCAGCACGCATACACTGGATCTGCCTTTGTAAGGGCTTTTGTTTCGCTATGTTTTTCGTACCTGTCTGCGTGCGGGTGTGAAGCGTATGGAAAAGAAAGAAGGGGGGGGGGGGGGGGGGGGAGCGGCAGCAGGAGCACAGAGGTAATCAAGCAGCGCTCCCTCGCCGAGCTCCAGGTGGAGGTAACGCAGCTACCATCTGACCCCGTGTGTGCACTGAACAATGACTCAGCGCACGGGTGACGGGGCCGAGGTGCGCACAACAAATACATCTGTATGCAGAAGCAAATATGAGCTGCAGACAAATCCAGCATAGCATACTAACTCTGTCATGTGGCGCTGAGATCGTTCGAATGCTTCTGCTGCTCGATGACTCCCTCCAGTGATCGTGACAACATGTTGAATAAAGAACCAAACGTGGACTTTACTTTCTTTGTTTTCACACTTAATGAAGGATCTAAAAAACATCTCCGTGGGTTTAGTGTGGGCGCCGATCACAGTTTTTAATTTTAAATCTTTGGAAGTCAAATTTAAATGGACTTATTTTTTTTATTTCTTTTCTCGTCTCCTGACAACTCAAAGCTCTTTTACACTTCAGGTCACATCCCCACATTCACACACTGATGGTCGAGGCTGCTGTGAGTAACTAATCACTTTCAAATGCCGCCGACGAAGCAGCGGGAGACATTCATGGTTAAGCGTATGTCCCAGTACACTTCGGACGTGTTGCTGCAGGAGCTGGAGATCGAACCACCGACCTTCCGGGTCAGAGATGACCAACTGAGCCACAGGTTGTTGTTGTTTTTTTAACTAAAGGTTTTATGAGGAACAGTGTTTTTACAGCTACATTAAACGACTGTCAGCGTGCCTGGTTCAAGAAGCTAGCTAAAAACTAGCAACACGGAAGCTAAGACATGTAGCACTGTTTGTAGGATCGTAAACAAACGTGAAAAAGTCACATCCAAAAATGCTTGAGACACATTCGCCTTCGTTTTCTACATCGAGCTTTTCATGACATGTCAGTCGGGGAGATTAGCTTTATAACATCGCTATAGCTAACGTTACGGAGCTGTCCATACATAGCTCAGGGTGACACATCCCAGTTTGACTGTTTTTAGGAACCTCGTCCTGGACCGCATCAGATACTGAATCAATAAAATATGAACTGTTCTAGTTCAGAGCAGGCTCTGTCCCCCGTTTGTGGGACAAATGTGTATTTGTGCATGCATGTAAAATGCATGATGGCTCTTTGTACATATGTGCCACTTAATAAGAGCACAGATGTATCCGCAGAGCGCACATATGTACTGTACAGAGTGGATGTAATGTGAAGCATATATACGCTTTCTGTACACGTGCGTTGAACTGTTCCA
The DNA here is from genome assembly GCF_947650265.1 of Symphodus melops. Classification (NCBI taxonomy): domain Eukaryota; kingdom Metazoa; phylum Chordata; class Actinopteri; order Labriformes; family Labridae; genus Symphodus; species Symphodus melops. The sequence continues at coordinate 21,892,961 of NC_136708.1, forward strand.
TGTAATTCTGCCCAGAGCCAAACAGCTGAAGAAGTTTGTTCTTGGATGGCAAAAAAAATAAAAAAATACCACAACTTGTGAGAAGACAGCAGCGAGGAGCTGGAGAGAAGCCCAGAGGAGGCAGGAAGCGAACATGAAGGGTCTATATGTACGTCTGTGCATTCATGGCTCCACCACACGTCGTGTCTCCCTGATTGAAACCAGCAGCGCCTCGGCTCGGCTTCAACAGTGATCTCACCCTTCTTCTTTTTGTTAAAGTTTTGAAATCACTGCACACGGGCCCCACAACGTTAAATATTTACGCAAAGAACGCCAAGAAAACAAGAACCCCCTGTTTAAAATATTTAGACGATACACCACGCCAACACCGACTCCTCCTGCTGATTATCAGGACTGAAACAAGTTATGACAAGATGGACGCTTTAAAGGAAAGGGTGGTTCTGATGGATGAGGATTTCATTATTCACAAACTGGTGAAGTTGAGTTTTAAATTGGACACTCGGGGGGGGGAGACTTTTCTCACTTCTTGACGTCATAGTGGCAAAAAGAAAAAACAAATTATAAATAATTTACAGCTCATCGACCGATTACAAATAATATTAAGGCTTTCGTTCAGCACATCGTGTTCCTAACAAAGACCTCCAAAGACTTCACCCAGGGCTCAGATTGAACTACTGTCATGCCAAGAAGCATTTCATCAATATCTCTCTGAGCTCCACTCAAATAAAATCTCTAACCAGCAGGAAGATCAAGTCTACCAAAAACACACTTTTCAGAGGAAATGTGGATCCTCCTTCAAGACTCGAAACCTCCGAGTGGTTCACATTTTATTCTCTCACTTTCTTTGACCTTTGACCTTTGTCTCGTCTTGGCCGAAGACATCTCAGACTGTTCGTTAAATGTCTTCACTTGTCTGTCGTCTTTCCTCCAGGGACGCTGGACGTTTCCGTTGGGGGGGGGGGGGGGGGGGGGGGGCTGAGAGAAGTATTTCTATTGGACGACGTCGTAGCACATTTTTATTAATGACTTGTAATATTGAGTGCAAAACATCCTGAACCTTTTACTGCTGAGCTCAGAACATTTCAACACGGAGTGAACGTTCAGACGGGGCTCAAGTATGGACCCTCCGTTATCTTTAAACACATTTATGACCTGATAAGGGAGGAGAGAGGCTTTTGAACAAGCGGGAGGCACGGCGAGTAAACGCTGATCAAATGTTCACGAGAAGAAAAGAGAACTTAAAAGACAACAGGTGAGCAGCGGGGCGAGAGAACATTCAGGAAGCAAACGTCTTCAAACCCCTCCGTGTGTGTGTGTGTCACTGTGTACGATGACAACAAAGTCCACACACACACACACACCCCGTAGTTTAAATGTTGTTGAAGCTGCTGCTTTGAACCGTCTCTGATCGGAGTCCCTCCTGCTGAGACTTCTGATGTCTTTCTTCAGTTCTGTTTTATCGACTTCCTGATATCGTAAAAGAAGAGCCATCGCTCCGCAGTGTCAGAGTTAAAAACATTGATTGATGGGCATGAATAAAGATCCAGCACACTTTCATTCAGAGCACTTTTATGGTGCGTCTCGTAAAAAAATGAAATAAATTTAACTGAGAGATTAAAACGTTTGTTTTAATTTCAGCTGGTGAATCTCTCTGAGTGTTTCAGAGAATCCTTGACAAAAAGCACGGCCACCTGAAAAACCTGGAAAAAAAGATGACTCATCGTTTTCTTCCGTTTCGTTTCGCTTCTTCTCCGTTGAATTCTTCACCTCAGCCGTCTTGAAGGACAGACATTTTCAAAAAAAAGTGAGGAAAGCCATCTGAGAATTTAACACAGACGTCTGGCTCCCCGCCCAGGAAATAATCTCACGACGAGACTCGGAAGAGCGGAGCCAGAACCCTCCCCTTCTTCTCAGCTCTCACCTCTTGAACCTCATTTTTGTTCATTTTCCCTTCATCGAAGGCGTAATCCCCTCGGCTAATTCTGCTAATTGTTCCTGAACTACACACAGACACTTTCCCAAAATTTCAGCCTCGATGCTCCACGGGTGTGTTTTCTATTTCAGGATCATTACAGGCCTAATCCTAATAATCCCTCATGTAAAAGCATGTGCTTCCTCCACTCTTATCTGATTTCTTATTATAGCTGGACTCAAATGATGCAATTCTTTGCAGGATTACATCTCCTGGATTACATACTTGATTTTGACGTGCAGCTGGGAACATTTTTGCAACCCAGAAAACTTCGTTGATGACATGAACCCAGAGTCGGCTCGTCAGATTTATAAAATAGGACTTTTTGCTGAGTCACACTTGGAACAACCACCAGCGAGCAGCAGCAGCACCCCCGGGGCGAAAACTTCCAAAGATCAATAAAAGCCAAATATTCACGGCAGAGAACCTGACGAGGACCAAACAACCCGACTGCGTCCGCTTCCTGCCGCCGAGCGAACGCGACCTCGAGCTCGCCGGAGTGTTTTTCCAATCCAGTATTTTCAGAGATGTTTTTTTTTTTTTTTGTATCACGCTGTCATCGTGATGTTAAAACAATGGACAATAATCAACGAACCGCTTGATTGTCTGACATATTTTACCCATGATGCAGCTCAGCGAGAGATCAGGTGATTGTTTCCACCGCTGTTAAATTAATATAGAAACCACATCCTTCACACGGAGCCCCACAGGACACTCTCTTTAAGATCCAGAAACACGGCGTAATGGGAATGTTTCGTACGGAAATGTTTCCCTCTCGGAGCGCCGGCGGCGGTAATCTGTTGACTGTTGGTCAACCTGCTGCGAGACAGATAGAGAAGCAGGCTGAAGTTACGGCTCCCGGGGAAACGTCGATATAGAGGCGAGATATGAACCTCCCCCCCCACCTCAAATCTCTCGACGTGGAAAGCTTCACACACTTCCTCCCCATATAAACAAGTGTGTGTATTCCCTGCAGGTGTGTGTGTGTGTGATAAGCTGCAGCCTGGAGGCTCTCTCTCCTCAGCTCTTATCTCGCTGACAGACGTTACCGCCGCACGGCCGTGGCCCCCGAACAGTCCCACCGAGGGGGGGGGGGGAACAACGCTGCTTTTTTCCTCTCATTTCTAGAAGTTTCTATCAGATTTCCGCAGCTTTGTTTGGGATTGTCAGAGAGAAGTAATTTTTCTGAACACAGGACGAGCTCCCTCGAAGGTTCCCGCTTTTCATTTTCCGGGGGATAAACTTCCTAAACCACCTCGCCGTGGAGAAGAATCTCATCAGGATGAGTCATGCGTCTTGCCGCGGTTTCTGTTCACCCGAGCTGACAGAATAACGGATGGGAGATCAGCGGGGATGTGAAGACAGAGAGGCGATAATTAAAGAGGATTTCAGCACAATGGAGACGACTTCAGTGATCATTCAAACTATTTAACTCTCAACGGCTCAACTTCATCTTTTTCCACACATCGACTCTATTTACTCTTTTCTTCCCATCTCTTTGTTTTGCCTCCAAGCTCCTTAATCTTAGATACGGTGAGAGTGATGTCGGAGTGAAGGCAGTGAAAACACGACGTGATACTGAAGTCCGTGTAAACAGACATGTTTGCAGCCTCTTTATTGTTAAAAACCGCGTCGGCACACGAGGTCTCTAGGTTTCACTTTATTCAATGTGTGTGCTTCCACTGGCTCCGCCACGCCACGCCACGCCACGCCGCGCCGCGCCGCGCCTCAGCTCCGGCAGTCCGGGGCCCTCCGGAGGAGCAAAGCTTCGAAACATTATCATTAACATTATCCGATTTATTTATTTTCCGTTTCGCAGGTTCTGAGGAATATCAGGTGGGCGTTCGGGGTGAGGAGGGTTTGAATCCATCTGGATTTTTATTAAGCCTGAGAGTCACGCAGGAATACGCAGAGATTCGGGGGCGTGGCTAAGTCGCCTCCTTCTAAATTGATGAAAAACATTGTGGCGTTAGCATAACATGAAGACGTTTAAAGTTGTCTCTTCGTACGTCACAGAGTCGGCGCCACACGACGCAGCCTATGATGTGTTCAAATCCACGAACGCCGACATGAAGCGTGGCGCGGCGCAGCACAGCTTTGACAGCATGGTTTGTTTTTCGCCGTTTTTGAAGGCGAGCGAGTCCACTTACAGCCAAGCTGCTTTGATAAATCACAGCGAGCGAAGACAACAGATTCATAAACTTACAACAAAGAAAGCACAAGGCTTCCACAGTTTGCCAAATTATTCCTATGAACCATTATTACACCGCTAATTGATCCTGTGAGAAAATCCCCCTGCAGAATAAATAAACCAAACTATCCACTCGTAGAAAAGCAGCAGCGTTCGCCCTCTCCGTGGAGTCGACTTCTTTTGCTAATAAAGGTTTTTTTTTTTTTTTTTGTTCTAAGCTAAGCATCTGCTGTGTTGTATTTTTGGCAGCAGTTTGAGAGGAAATCCATCAAATAGAGCCAAGAAAAAACTCAAACGTCCAAACCAACAGGATGTTCAGCGAAAAGTGCGTGTTGCTCTATTTTTAAGCATTTGGGTCAATCAGATGCTGCGTTTCTGCGGCCTGGGGGGTCCGAACGAGAGGGAGCTAAATCAGATCAATCAAGACTCAGAGGTTAGATGGGATCGGACTGCTGGTCTAAACACGAGGTCATTTCCTGTCTGCACTGCATGCAGGACTCCCAAAGAGCTGCTTTATTTAAAAACATCCAAATCAATGAGATCTGGAGGAGTGCATCATGTGGTGTATTAAACATGATGGTGAACATGTTTACACAGAGCTCAGCTGTGATTGGAGGATTTTTCAGGTTGAATATTTGTCTTTTTAGAACAATGAGATCGTCTAACGTGTGTCTGCACACCGTGTGTGTGTGTTGTATTAAGGCGTACAGACGTTACACAGGTTTATGTCCAAGAGAGTCAGAGTTTAAATCCAGAGCTGCTCGGATCAATGTGTGTGTGTGTGTGTGTGTGTCTCTACTGTGGACTGCTATCTCGTATGCTGCAGGCAATCCAGGAAATACTTCTCCACCGGTCCCCTTAGATGTGACTCTGTTTACGAGAGAGAGTGTGTGTGTGTGTGTGTGTGTGTGTGTGTGTGTGTGTGTGTGTGTTCGAGTAGCAACAACAGCCCCCGGCCCTGTGCCAGCTGGACTCCCCATGAAAGGACGAGATGTATGGGGGGGGTTGGAGGACGGAGTGATGGAGGACGGACGGGTCACAGCCTCCTGCCGGTCCGCTCTTTCAAAGTGGACCAGAAGTCGTCAGAGTTTTTAGAGGACTTTCTCCTCCTGCTGATCGCCCCGCTCGTCCCTCTCCACCGCTCTGTGCCGTCTCCACCCCCAAACTCTCCCTTTTACCTCACTTTTCTGCCTCACTGCAATCTCGGCTTTTTTTTTTTCTTCTGCTGCCCATCCCACCTCACATCCCCAACCATCCTCTGCTCCAATCAGCCAATCGTCTTCTGCCAACATCCCTCTCTCTCTCTCTCTCTCTCTCTCTCTATCTGGGAAGATCCAGCTGGCAACTGTGACAACTAAGCAAGCCATGCATATCTGGCATCATGTGCATCACAACGGATTGGATTTGAGTGTGTGATGGTTGAGAGGGAGAGGTACACATTTCTCTCCCATCATCTAAAAATGAAACGTAAAGCTCCGCGGGTGTATTTTTCTTTTCTGTTTTGCGGTCTCTGTGAGAACTTGTCAGCTGATATGGAGGCAGCTGGAGATGAAGGATCGTTTCCTCAAGGGGTCATTAAAGGTCATCACGTCGTAGCACGTTGTGTTTAGTCGTTATGTCTCAGGATTGCATAAATAATAAATGAATCCATCTCAGCTGGCGTGTAATAAATGACCTTCTCTTCCTGTAGCCACTTCCTGTAGCCGTCATGGTGACAGTTAAACACACACGCCGCGTGCTAACTGTTTGCTAACAACGGGCTCGTCAGCAGGACGAGCTCAGCTCCCACTCCTCCGACCTCGTCCATGAGGCAGGAGCGTAACCAACCAGGGAACGTTAGCTTCATGCTTCCAGATCTGAAGATTAGACTTTGGATGTGTTTGCATTGCATGGTTATATGTTGCAGCTGTTAGCTCCATGCAGACAGACAGTTTCCATGTAAATAGATAAATCTTTTGAACTGTTAAGTCAGCAGATCTCTCGCTCGCCCCTCTCCCCCCCCCCCCGCTCTTCGTTGTGTCCTCAGATGAGGCTGACGGGGGGCGGCGGGGGACGGCGGTAAAGCCAGACAGCTCTGTGCTTTCATCTTCCATTTAGCAGAACAGAAAGAAGCCGTTGACGCTTCCCAGCAGGAAAATTAGAGGGCTGTGTCGGGGCCCGAGCGGTATTCACTGTTACATTATTGAGAGGCGGGGCCTCCAGCGCCCGACAGCTAAGAGCTCACGCAGCGTTACAGGAGAGTGAGACGTCTGCCGAACAAAAGCAGGATCCCTCGCATTCAGAGACATGTTGGTTTGACTGGACCGAGGAAGAGGAGGATGAAGAGGAGAAGGCCAGCTGGACTTGCTTCAGCATGATTTAACTGTGCTCTACCTCGCCATGATAATCAGCACTATGGCTGCACTATCACAGCTGAACGTCACCCTGACCCTTTAAGTCGTCACCCCGCCGAGTCGAAGGTTCAGCTGGGGCCGACCCTCCATGCTTTCCTTCCCCTGCTGATTTTCTAAATGTATGCACAGAACAGTGAGAGCTTCTGTCTCAACAGCAGGAAAAATCACACATGCACCATGTCAGACCATGTGACCAGGAAAAGAGACGCCATTAATGACCTGTGACCTGCAGTGCAAGATATGTAACATTAGCATAGAAATGCTAGCTTAATGCTACATGCACATACTAAAGTGCATGTTGCATTTCAACTCATGCTAGTCCCGTTAGCGCCCGTCACCAGATATCAGAGCAGAGAAAACGACTCGGCCAGTAAAGAAAACGTTTCACCCGAGAAATGTTCGATTCAGGTTTTCGTGGAGTGAAGAAGGCTGCTGACTCACGCCAAGCCGCCATCACGGCCAACGACAGCAGCGGGAAACAGGAAGAGATGTTTGAAGAAAGAGCAGCAGAATCCGAGGCGGATTTGAAACTTGGTGTTTGAGGAGTTATGAAGAGTGCAGAAAAACAGTCGGACTGCCAAGGAGGTGCATCGACTTCTCCTACAGGATTTATTCACAAGGTGATGAGAGCACGGAAAACAGCTCTAAACAAACTTTCGGGTCAGCGTGTGGTTACCACGGAAGCAAAGTCACGCCGTGTCCTGGAGTGATGCATCAGCTCTATATGTACTCACATGAAGTCACAAAACAAGCTGCCGTGTTTGCTCGTTCATTCAGCAGAGCGCTCCGTCAGCCCGCCGCTCGCCAGCCGAGCTTCAACGCCACAGTCTGGCACTCGGCTTCTCAAAGTACACGTGCTGAAGTGACGGATTAAGTCACTCTGTTATTTCACACCCGGCTTGTTATTCAAGTGTAGTGGAACACAAGCAAACAGCGAGACACAAGGACACGTTTGACACGGAGGAGGATGAATCACAAAGCCCGGGCTTGATCTCAGGTACTCGAGGGAGATGAAGCGTTTTTGTCTCAAAGTATTTTCTCTTTAAATGTGAGAGATTCTACATGTGTCTGTGAAGGATTTCTGAGCGTTGAGCTTACGTGTGTGTTTGTGCGGTTAGCGTACCCTCCCCGATACTTTCAATCAATCACAATGCAGTAAGAACAGTAGCAGCTTAGCCACTTCTGAACCTCCCACACATCCGCCCCAGCTACAAAGCGTCTTTTGTTCTCAGGAGGAGACGATTCAAAATCTCCTGCTCTGATTTCCCACGGATTTTCTAAATGCAGCTTTCTCTGCGTCTTTTTGCTAAAAAGTTGTTGTTGTTGTTGTTCCTCAAAAAAAAAAAAAAAAAAGATTCATAGAAGAAGGAAGGAAAGTGTTTGGACCAGAAAAGAACACAAACATGGTGATGTGCAGTGAGGCCCTGCAGCATGTGTGTGTGTGTGTGTGTGTGTGTGTGTGTGTGTGTGTGCTCGTGACTGCAGGCGTGTGTGTTTTGTGTCGGAGGGCAGCAGAAAGAATGATGAACCCTGAACAGACGAATCACCGGACGAGCACACGTCAAAAAGTCAAGAGCCAGCAGAGAGATGGAGAGCGCATGCAAGACCGTTCAGATCTGAAAGTGAGAGAGGGAACTTAAAAGGAGACGGAGCACTCATGCTGAGGAGCCGGTCAGTTCGAGGGTTAGCAGGTGAAAAACAGAAGGAGAGAAAGGGAAGGAAGAACAAACCTGGGCAAACTGGCTCACACCAACCTGAACCGCGTGGAAGAATTTAGAAACCCTCCAACAATCTCAAGAGCGCCAGCGTCACCACGGCGGGGCCAAAGCGCTGCAACGAGGGCCCGCTCTCTGAAAACACAGCTTTCATTTACGTCCAGCGGGGCTGCACTTTCCTGGCTCGCAGCGTGGCTGGTTTAAAGGTTTCAAGAGAGCGGCTTCGATCTGAAGTCAGGAAGGTTTTAGAGTTTTTTTTTGCCCTCGTTGTCCTGCAATTTGGCCCCGCTGTGGGGAAAGGGTCGATCAGAAGGCCTCTGCAGCGCCTCGCAGAGAGCCGGCCAGCCAGCCAGGAGGAAAACCAGGAAAACAATCCCATGTGAAGATTGAGAGAGACAGCTTCCCTGCAGCTCCCAGATCAGCCCTGATCCCAGCGTGTGTGTGTGTGTGTGTGTGTGTGTGTGTGTGTGTGTGTGTGGAGAGAGGGATTTACATGCATGCATATGTGAAAGAGTATCTGCATGTTTGAGGAGGGATGTATGGCCTGTGTGTACATGCTAACGTCTATCGTTAGCTGCTAACTAGTGCAAATCTGTGTGTGTGTGTGTGTGTGTGTGCGTGTGTGTGTGTGTGTTGTTTGACAGAACTGTCATGTTTCATTTGACGGACGTCGTCATGTGTAATCTTTGTAACATGCATCTCTGCTGCACTACATGTGTGTGCTTCATGTTTACACGTGTGTGTGTGTGTGTGTGTGTGTGTGTGTGTGTGGGGGGCATTTTTTATATATATCGTAGACTGTACAAAAGAAGTGGACGTAGCCATTGACTCCTGTTTTGAAGCCTTGAGTTTTAGCGTCGTGGTCGCCATCTTGAGCTGTTACATCAAGAGGTTGAATACGTGACGCGACCTTTCTGTCCAGTTTACACGTTGCCATGGTAACACCCAAAAGCACGTCCCGCAGAAACGCTGTAACATTAAACAGTTAAGCAGCTCTACCATCAGAGGAGTCGGCCTTAAATATAACATATAGAAATATTGAAAGCAGGAGTGCGTTGGCTTCAGTTCTTCAGAGCGAAAGCTACGTCCACTTTTCTACAGCCAATCAGGTTCGCTTGGATGGACTCACCTGTGACGATGGTGGTGATCTGGTGTCTGCTCGCACCGTGCTTGTTCTTGACCTCGCAGATGAAAGTGGTGTTGACGGCGTCGTCCACCTTCCTCACGGTCAGCCTGTTTCCGTCCACCACCACCGTGTCCGGCAGAGAACCGGACGCCCTGGAGGGGAGGAGAGAAAGGACGGGGGGGGGGGGGGGGACAGAGGTTACGCCAAGATGAGGTGGAGGCAAAGAGAGAAAACGGAGAATTGGGCGAGAGAGGGAGAGAACGAAAAAGAGAGAAAAAGAGAGAAACGGCGTGTGAAGATGGAGAGGGAACAAACAATGGAAGACGAAGCGGCGAGGGGACCATCCATTTTGAAATATTAGAATAAAGAGAGACGAAAGGAAATTAAAAAGAGAAAATTGATGAAAAGAAGGAGAAGAGAATGTGTGAAGAAACACAGAGGGGAAGATGAAGAATTAAAAAAAAAGAGAGAAAGATCTGTAACTGCGATATTCAAAGAAAACATTAATGTGAGAAAAATCCCAGACATGCGAGCAGCCGCTCTGTCTCCCTGCTCAGTATTCATCACGCACGCCACACACAGCTCAGCACGCCATCTGCCCATCACGACGATGAGACGCTCAGAGCATTTGTGTTTTATCTTTATTTATTTAAGTGAGGAAGAAATGATCATTGACGAGGCGGGACCGTGCGGCACATTCTGTCGTGATCCGAGAGAGACGGACAGGCGGCGCAGACGGACGGAGCTCCACACTTACGCGGTCCAGGTGACGGTGGTGGGCTCGGGGTTGGCGCTGGCGAGGCAGAGGAGTGCAGCGTCTGAGCGGCCCACGAACCAGTTGTTGTCGTAGCCCTCGATGGACACGGAGGGGGGGTCTGAAAGACACAAAGAGAGACGACGTCGGTGAAAGATTCCTCTGTCGTTAAAAGTCTGAATAAATGAACACTTGTGTTAGAGTGGCGTTGACACTCAGCGTGGCGTTGAGAGTGAGTCCTGTCAGATGGGGCCCCATTAGGGAGGTTTCCTACTGTCGTTGCAAAACGTGCACATTTTAAGGCGAGGCGGCGGTTTAAAGCTCGTCAGTCGTTGCGGGCCCATGTCACTCCAGCTTCACATCCGGCTCCAGAAAAGCAACATGGCGGCTGGTTCATGGACCTCTAACGTTTATATAAATGCTGCTAAAAGACCAGAAAGGAGGATTTAATGTCGGCTGCGTCCGTATTTTTATCCATACAGTAATTATTATGTCTGATTGATTTGTCCTTATTGATTATTGCAATCATTTAGACCCATAGTGTGTCATCTACAACCTTTTCTGTAACAATATTCAAACTGTAACTCGTGAACCATCGGGGTCCTTTAAGCCTTACTCTTTATTAGCATGTCTCTTACAACTCCACATAACCACGTTAGATCAATAGTGATCAATAAAGGAGAAACCATGAGCTGATTTTTGGTTTCAACACAGGATATTTAAAATGTTGAACTTTCAGAGCAAATTCAACACTATCATAAAGAAGGCAGAAGGTGGTTAAAATGAAACGTTGAATGTTTTTGGATTCTGCTTTTGGATTAAAACGGAAGCAAACATTTTCTTCCAAAGTTACCTGGAATCCCGGAGCGAGCGGGTGAACGCTGCAGATAGTGTTATCTGTTTTGGACGCTGTAATCTGCGGCGTCCACCTGTCGTTAGCAGCTCGCTCTAAACTTCTCCTAACTTTGACTCATTCTGAAAGAAGAACCTTTCATTTACTTTGTTCATTTTCATTTCGAATGTCTTACTGGATGCCTTGAATTTCCCTCGGGATCAATAAAGTATCTATCTATCTGTGTTAGTCGATGGAGGAGAAACAAACCCAGTGAAATGTCGTCGGATTTTTCAGGTCAGATTGATGCAAATAATACCGAAAAACATTATTAACCTTTTGTGTTCTGGTGACCTTTGACCTGTGTAATGTGGACACAGCAGGGTGACATCAGTCACTTCCAACCTTGAACACTTGAAGTGTTAACGCGGCATAAATAAATAAACATGTTTACAGCCTGGTGCTAAACACGATATAGATCTGATTAGTTACTGACACACACACACACACACACACACACACACACACACTCCGCATACAAACATTTTCATGTGTTCTTCTTGAAGGTAGATGTTTCATAAAAGCAGACGGCGCTCCAGCTGGAGTCTGGACTCTCCCTGAGGTGGACATTTTGTCTCCGTGTTGTCACCACACGTTGAGACGCACAGTTTCACTGTTCGGTGTCAAACTGGACCTGAGACAGAACTTAAACATGGCTGGAGCGACGGGTCACCGGGTCCTGATAAGTCCTGGTTATGAGCTTGTTCTGACACACGCAGCAGCTGTGTGCAGCGTACTGTAAAATAGAGTTAGAGGATTAATGGGCGACACGGTGACGTCAGGCTTTCTTCACAAATCTTTAACTCTCTCTCTCTTTTTTTTTTTTTACCAAGCGATGGAAAAAGAGTCCAAAATGTGACGGTAAACCGTGTGTGTGTAAACTGATGTGTGTAAACTGATGTGTGTAAACTAGAGTCAAACATGTGAAATATGTGGGAAAGAAAAACTCAGAACCTTAAAAGAGCCTGAACTCACTTCTGTCAGAGTTTTATGTTAAAGGAAAAAAGTGGCAGAACAGAGAAGCTTAACTCGTTTCCCTTCACCTTTTCCAGGGAGAGAGAGAGAGATGGAGGAGTGTGTGTGTGTGTGTGTGTGTGTGTGTGTGTGTGTGAAGGCAGTGAAGCAGCAGGACATCAGGGCAAAGTGTGTGTGGTGTGATCCATGTTCCTCCTAGAGAGCGCTGACCTATAAAAGTGACGTGAGTTACACAGCAGACAGGAAACATGATCCCTCACACCATCACTCTGCTAACACACACACACACACACACACACACAGAGTGAGAAAGAGGCACAGTGTGGAAATGTTTGCGCACTGATGCCTCCATCTGTGGGATAAACAATACAGTTTGAGACCGAGGATATAATACCTGACATCACCCACAGAAAACAGGACGGCAGGGTGTGTGTGTGTGTGTGTGTGTGTGTGTGTGTGTGTGTGTGTGTGTGTGTATGTGTGTGTGTGTCCTACTTATATCAGGTCAGGTTCAATTTCAACATGTGGTGTGTGTGTTTATTCTCCAACTTATTTTCGTTTGCATCTAACATCCCTATAATTCTCTGATACACACACACACACACACACACACACACTTGTTTTTTTTTTCCCACATTTTCATCAGCTGTATGCTAAACACACTTCAATCACATGATTCCTGTTTTGAATAAACTGTTTGACTCGGTGTTGTGTGATCACATCAGGTGATCTGCAGACACACACACACACACACACACACACACACACACACACACAGATGTTTTGCTAACGTACAAACCGTCAGATTAGCCGGAGTTTGTCATGACAGCGAGTTCCTTGAGGTCAACGCACATCCACAAACTGAAAGGTCCCATATTCTTCTTTTTCTGCTTTTAGATGTTCTTTAGTGTCTTCATCTGTGTGAACACGGCTTCTCCTACCTCCTACTGTTAGCAGGGAACGCTCGGTCCTTCGCCCCTCCCCCCCCCTTGTTGAAAATGGGTTTGTGATGTCACAAACCCACTGATCCAAGCCCGTTGGCTCGTTGTGGGAAGCACAAGCTCCCCTCACTGAAGCATTCCCAATATGGTAAAAGGGGGCGGGACATATCCGAGAACAAAGCCAAACGACTGACCAATTACGAGAGAGCAGATCTTTGTGGGGGGTTCTGAGCGTTCGAAACACAGAGAGCCTGCGTGGAGCGGCACGACACGAAAACATTAGTGAACGTACTTTAATAGACACAAAAATTAGATGTATAAACCCCAGAAAGGACATAATGTGGGATCTTATTATGACTCTGGGTGCAGACAGCTTCTGCTCCTCATCGTTTGTTCAGGTGGTTTGATTGTGTGTGTGTGTGTGTGTGTGTGTGTGTGTTTGCTTTATCGGATTGTGTTTACAGTCTCGAGCTCACACATTTTCCTGAGAGGTCTATTTTGCATTCACTCTTCTAAATCTTTGACTCTCTGAACTTTGTATAAATTTCATTAGAGACCCTGAGTATATAAACCGGCAGACTCTGAAACGAAGCCGAACAAAAACAATCTGTTCCTTCTTTGCAGGAAACGCCGTGAGGTCACGCAGACGAGCCCATGCCGTCTCCTTCTCCAAATCTCTTTTAAAAACCCTCCTGCGCCCCTCTAAGATTTTGATCCTGTGTAGATTAGAAGGGAACTTAAAAGATTTGGCGAACGCACCGTGTGGATGCTAATTTGTGACTAGAAATGTGCCGTCTGTGTTTTATTTCACTCTCAGGGGCAAAAGTCTGACAAGAAAACTTTCAGACACTTTTTTCCACTGATCTTTCGTTTGTTGGTCTCAGACTCCGAAACGCCATCACCTAGCTTGTTGGAAACAGACGCGTGTGTGTGTCTGATATAAGCAGGGTTTAAACACGAACACAGATTCATTCACCTCGTGTGTCACATCGACCGTGACTTCGACATCAATGAAAGTCTCCATGATAGCGTAGCACTCCCGCCTCATCACGTGTTTCTAACTTGACGGGTTTGGCGTCTTAATGCCCGTTCAAAAACCAGCGGGTGATGCTACTGAAACTATGTTTTATACAGTCTGTGTTTAAAATGATTCAACACGTCAGTCGGCTGTTTCTGGTTTTCACTCTTAATGTTGGACTTCAGTCCGATGTATTTTAGTTGATCAGGTGACTCTAAAAACAAAAACCTGACATGTGACTCTTTTGGTTGGTTTGTTTTTTGTCGTGTGATTTCGTGTCTTCCTTACATTCGACGGACAGCTTGACGGTGTTGACCCACGGCTGCTCCTGCGTCCTCTGATCCACCATGCACATCACGTCTCTGCCGTCGTCCGCGGGCGTCGGGACCAGCCGGTACTCGCTGCGCACCGTCACCGTGCCGTCTGGACCGCGCGTGGTGCTGGTCGAGTGGTTGCCTCCGACTGAGCCCAACCACTTGATGGTGGCTGCTGGCTTGCCGTCCGCCGCCTCGCACTGGGCCACCACCACCGACTTGGAGCCGGCCTGGACGGTCACAACTTTGGCCGAGTTCTTGGGTTTGGCTGGGGGAAAAGAAAGATGGTCATGTGAGAACGAGGTCCGGACACGGTTTGAGGATTATGGGAAAGAGAGAGTCTAAAGATAAAGCTCTGTCCCTCTGTGATCATGAAGGAAACGTCTCCATCCCACATGACTCCCTCATCAATACACCTGTACAAGTTGGTTTGTGATACGCTTTACTTGGTGCTCAATAAACTCTTCTTCTTGAACTGCCAGGCTGTGATTTAGCAGATTTTACTCGTCTACGTGATTCTATGAGAAACAGAAATGGACAAAAGAACCCATCAAAGATAAATGAAGGAAACAGTTAAAAACACATTTTCTGTCTCCAGAGCGTGTCTCGCTCGTTTACTGACGATTAATTGGTTTGTGTGTTCTCGTTGGTGATTCTCTGTAAGAAAGTCGTCCTTGATTATAAAAAGCCTGACACAGACCATTAAATAACTCCCATTAACTTTTTTTTTTAATGGTTGAAACTTTTCTGTACTTAAAGTGTTCTTTAGCTGATTATTCATGTTAATAAATCTACAGCACCAAACATGTTTCATTAGATTTAAGCATCACTGGAAACGATGCTCAAATGTTTTTATGAATAACCACAGATATCCACGCTGGCTCTAATTCTCAAAGCGTGCGACTCAAAGGCTGACTCCTTAACCACGGAGACCAGAACATTAAAATGTAACTGTGAGATTTATTGAATGTAAATATCCTCACCCCCAAAGTCAATAATCATCGACGCCAAATAAGAAGCCAATGAAAGAATACAGCAGAGAGGCTGGAGAGTCCACGTGAGGAAGGTGGCCAGCCATGACGTGGGCGGTCTCTCTCTCTCTCTCTCTCTCTCTCTCTCTGCACCTCCCCTCTTAAACTTCCAAACAAGAAGTCAAACCTCAAGAAACCAAAAGATCGACAGCAGGACTCCCCCTGAGCTCCAGCCCAAACAAAAAAATACAAACGAGGGAACAAACGCTCCGACCTGGCTCCTCCTGCTCCAGGAGCACAGATCGAACTCAGGTGTGCAGCAGGTGAACGAGGAGGAGGAATCAAGGAGAGAGAGGACAGGTGTGAGCAGGGAGAGAGACACATCTGTCCTCTCTGACCTTTGACCTGCAGGTTTGTCCCACTGGACCGTCGCTAAGTTGTAAACAGAGAAGCAGCGAGTTGAAAATGGCGGCTCAGATGGAGTTAGTATCCACCCTCGACAGTCCTGGGATTACTTTCTCCACACGAACAGTCTGAAGCTGAAATCAGAGGTACGAATGCATCGAGGAGTTCAAACATGTCGATGCTTCAACGACTGAGCTCGGACAACGCTAACTCAGACAATGAAAGCCACCTGAGGGGGGAGTTAGTGCTGGAACATCTCTCTTTACTCTCTCTGTCACTTCTTCATGTGAGCGACCTGCAGCGAGCAGTCTGTCTGCAGAGACTGAAAACCTGTACTTTCAGATGTCCTCTTCTTCTTCTTCCTTTAAATTCCCACTACATTTGGGTTTGATGACATGTTTCCAACCTCTCTTTTCAGGTAAAACCGTTTATTTACGACCCGCCGGCGCCGCTCTGCACAAACACTGTGTTATTGTGCATCACAGCGGCGTGTTGCTGTGCACATTAGCATTTGTCTCAGACTTAAAGGGAACGCCTTTGTCTTCTAAGAGACTTATGTAACGTGTCGGAGGGAGAGGATCGATGTCTGATTTTGGGATTGGGGGGGGGGGGCGCTAGGTGACCCAGCTTGTAAATAGTGATAGTGTGAATTTCACACACAGCACCCGAGGGTGTAAAAGCAGCAAACAGGAGTGTTGTTTTGATCCAGCCATGTAAAAATAACACCGTCGTCTCTGTCTCCTGCCTGCTCCACTTCGGACAAAATGTGTGCTCAAAGATTTACCCTTATGACATCACAAAGGGCAGAAACCGCCTTTCACTTTGTTTTAATGGAGGCTCACAGAGACATATATCAAGGAAACATTAATAAAAAATAAAGACCTTAAAAGTTGTACATATTGTCTTTCCGATCGCTGAAGATAATTCCCTTTATTTGAGGAGCACTTTTCAAATTCAAAGTGCTTCACAAGGACACACGCCTGTACAAACAGGCAGGTCGTAGACAGGAGCTAAAAGAGAAGAGGAGCAGACGTCGAGGGCTTCGACGGAGCGACACAAGAGAGGAGAGAGTTCAGACACAAAGCCACCGAGAGACAGCGAGGGCTCGACGGAGGAGCTGGAACAGTCGTAAACAAAGAGAGCGTCTGGCTGAGCGGAGCCATGCTGTCCCAGCTGAGGAAACGCTCGCACTTCCTGTCCACAGGCTGAAAGCTGCAGAACGACAGCTTGGCGTTAAAGTTGTGTTTGAAGAAACTGAAGGTGTAGAAATCTGACGAGGTGCACACGTGTGCATGACGCTCTCACACCAACACAATACCTCCAGCAGCTGTCTGAATGCAAAGATCGAGGCTTTTATAGTAGACGTATTGATTAGGGCGCTGTGGTTAGGCCACGCCCCATGGATGGAGACTTCGTTCCTCAAAGCAGGCGGCAAATATTCAACTTCATTTTGCAGCCTGACTGTTCCTGATTGGTTAGCAGAAATGTCGTCCTTTTCAAAACAATAATAAAAAAATGAGATTATGAACCGATGTTTCATATTTAGACGGTCAATGTGGACGTGAATGTCCCCACGCTAGCTCGCCCTCCATCAGTGAGACACCAACCCCCCGCTGCTGGACTGGATCATCAGGACCCTTCAGCAGATACTTGTCCTGACATGAACTTGATACTTTTGCCCGTCTTTCTTTTCACCTTGGCAGCAGTTTCCAGAAACAAGGCCTGTGACTGGAAGTGTGCCAAGTTTGAATCCTGAACAAGCCGTGAGTATCTGCCAAGCGTGAAGATTTGTAACCGAGTGCGAAGCCGGCTGTTGCTGCGTTGAGGTGGCATTCACACAGGACAGCTGACATCTGTCGCAGACACAGAGTCTGTGGTGAAATCAAGCGGACACCCAGGAGCTAATTAGCGAGGCTCCTCGCTGACCCACATTATTACTTACATTTGGCCCACATTCTGCCGAGCAACAGCAGACATGAAGCCTTTGCAATCTGGCTGCAAGGACACCAACTTAACCTTGATATGGCGGAGAGCTGGGCCAGACTCCAGTCACACTGTCGCCCTTTAACACCAGATAACAAGTGGATTGTTGCACTTGGCACGGCGTCCAAACACTGCTCATATCTTTCATGTGGCTGGTTAGCGTCAAGCTATTCAGGGACCAACGCCAACGTGACTTTGCCATCACTGACCCGTTTAATCCCTCGAATTAATCACATTTGTCCCAGAAAGATATTCTGCTTGTGTTACTGTTTGATATTCTGGAAAGTGTATCATGCAACGATTTCCTGCACTATATGCAAGGTCAAGTGATTGCTTCATCGATGGCCCGGTACACCGCTGTGGTCCAGTGGTTTGCTAACAACAGGAGCTGCTGATGACGGACTGCCACTGAATAAGACCTCTTAAAAAGGAGGATTTAAAATGTTCTACGTGTCGAAGGTTTCTGATTTTTTTTTTTTTTTCTGGTCTTGGATGGATGCATTAGTGTCCAGGCCTTCGTTGACTCTCATTAGAAGCTAAGCTGCACATGTGCACGCGCTCCTCTTCAATAAAAGAGCGAGCAGCATCGAGGGGCGCAGGACGAACGCTTCCATGAATGCATGACGCACCGCCACCACCATCCAAAGGAGGCAGCAGAGGTGTGCGTCCCATGAACAGAGACATAAAGAGCGAGTCGTGCAGGCCAGACTAGCATGAGTCAGCACTTTAAAAAAAAAAAAGTTGGTCTCCACAGACTTTAGGAAACACGCGTCTGCTGGTACGAGTGCAGATGGTGTTGTCGTCAAGCGCAATAGATCAACTGAAGTTAAAATAATCACATTGATGTTTATAAAAGGAAATTAATGGCATTTAACACAACACGTAGCTGCATCAAGCTAGCAAATGAAGAGAACGCAGAACGACGCAGCAGCCGGCACTGCTTCACTAATGTACAAATTAAACACGTCTTGGAAATCTTGTTCAATTTCTGGACAGTTAGGGAGCAGAGCTGCAAAGTGAATAAATATCAGGTTTTAAGACTTTAAATATTTGAGTGTTTGCCAGGTGTTAGCAGAGAAACATGCACAACTAAGACATGAAAATAAAGGAAGTACACACCGGTCACATATCAGCATGTCGTCACTGGAGGCTCCAAGAGAATGTGACGCTAAGTTGCTCTTGATGGATCCAGTTGCTTTTGTTGGCAGCTAATAGACGTGAGTGTGTTTGTGAATGGATGAATTAGAGGCCAATTATGAAGCACTTTGTCCATTACGGTAGAAAAGCGGTATATAAGTGCACTTCATTAAATAAGCATTAGCGATGTTAGCATGGTGATGTGGTGACGCATGCCGGAGCACTGCTGTGCCTGATTACTGCCTCACAGAGGTGCTAGCACGGCTGTAGCTTGAAGTCTTGTTTTGATCAACAGGAGCGCTGACTTCAGACGGATCTTTGACCTTTCTCTTCCACACTGACACCGTTAGTGTGTAACACTGTGCGTTTGAATCGATCCAGGAGAGCCGTCCCCCAAACTTCAGGAAAACAGCGTCAAGAAAAGAAGTGAGAAAGTGAGTCCGCCTTTTCTGAAGAACGTCAGTCGACCTTCGGAGCTGGAGAGCCGAAACGACTTCGATGAAAGTGCACAATGGAAACCAACTAAATCGTCCATGTAACCCTCATAAACTTCAGGATGTCGGACATGATCGTCTGCGTTTCTAACGTGAAGCCGGATCACAAAACGACGACTGTAAAGGTGTCGCAGAAAAGACGACAGCTTGTGATTGAGCAGCACCGGCTGGTGTCACATATCAATACTTCCTCCTCCTCTGTTCCTTTAAACTAGAATCCATCCGCTGCTCCGGCCCGATGACGGATCTTTACGTTGTTATTTCCTACTTTGCTGCATACATACAACAAAGAAATGGATGCAAGCTTGTGGGTCTTCTGGGCAGATGTGCGAGTTTGTAAACATCCTCTCTCAGCTTGACACTCTGCGCTTCAATATTTCCAGACATTGTTTTGGGGGTAGGAACATCTGCTTGGCTCTCTACGACTCCTCGGCTGTTAAAAAAAAAACCCCCATGAATATTCAACGAACAAAAGGAATATTTCATCCTGCAATTATTCTGCTGTGTGTTGTTTTGACAACTTATTATTGGCTGCTAGAAATGTTGACAAAATGCATTAATTAAAGTTTGAGCCTAATTTAGCTCATCTTGCTAAGTGCCTGAAATGGGAAATTAAGACCAAAAAAAAAGCATTATTTCCAAATTCACTATTGTCCTGAAAACAAGCTGAAAGCTGAAAACTAAAACTGGGCTCAGAGTTAGTGCTGCATGCAGGTACTAAAAGCTCCTCGGGGCCTCGTCTTTCCAAACCTCTCCATGCTGCTGCAGTATAAAACATTTCACTGAGTCACTGTTCCTGTTCGAGGGGAAACTCAGAGGCGTATTTGAGCTTTTATGACTTTCTTTAATGTTTGTTCTTCTTGTTGTTTTGATGCATCTGCATAATCTCACACATCAGTTTATGGAGAAGTTTCCTGCTTTTCTTCTCTCTCAGGTGAGTTCTTATCTCAGCAGGTCACTAAATCTGCAAATGAAAACACATCAATTCAAATTAACCCTTTGTTGACTCACTCACTGATTGGTCCGCTACCTCCCTCTTTGAATTCAACACGATGAATCTGAATCACACTGCCGATGTGCTCGACTCCGCCTCAACCTGCAATCAGATTTCCGTCCTTTTGAGCCACGCTACATCCAATAAGACGCGGCGTAATTGTCTTCCATTGGTTGGTTATGATTCCCATCCAAGACGATATTAAACCTTTCACTGCCAGGCGAGTCATTTTTTATTCAAACCCCAATAAGTAGTAATATGATTGGCTGGCTTAGGTGCTTCATCCAATACGCTCTAATACAATTGGCTGTCAGGATTATGTATTCATACTTTAATATGTTGTGATAAGATAGGGGTGCTGCTGGTTCTATATCCAATAAAAAGTAATATAACTGGCTGCCAGCAGTTGTGGATTCAATGTGGTCTAATGTGATTGGTTCTTATGGATTCTTTATCCAATAAGGTGAGGTATGACTGTCTTCCTGTGACTTTGAGCTCCTTCGTTGAACAGATTAAGTCCAACAGAGCGCGTTGGAGAACTTTCCAGCAGGTATTTCCCCGTCTGCCTCGTCTCTGTGCCAGCAGCAGCAGTTTTGGAGTCTTAGCCTCCATCCGTGTGCAAGCCCGCCAGAATCTGGGTTCTCTCTGCGTTACGGCCAACTCCTGCATCTCCCGTGAGCTTTGTTCGCTGCGAGAGAAGCTTCCAGAGCGGGTTTTTGCATTGTTGAACGTTTGTGTACAAAAATCACTTTTGCAAAACATTAATGGTCCAGATGGGGGAACACAAAAGGAAAAATTTAAACACTTCTTTTCATGAACCATGCTGGCTGCAACAACCCGGGGAGGGGGGAAGGGGGGGTGTTGTTAGCCGATTAGGAGCTTCTGGCACATCTTCACCTACTTTCAAGTTGATTAGAGAAAAGTAAAAAGTGTAAAAAAAACTCCAGCAACA
This sequence comes from Symphodus melops, assembly GCF_947650265.1. NCBI lineage: Eukaryota > Metazoa > Chordata > Actinopteri > Labriformes > Labridae > Symphodus > Symphodus melops. Next base: position 21,914,188 of record NC_136708.1, read on the forward strand.
CTTGTTGGAAAGAGATGAAAATGTTTCAGCACGTTGCCTCCATCGAGGTCACGAGCAAATCACAAAGTCACAAGAAGAGTAAAACTTCTTGTACCGACTTCTTTCAGTCCTCTTAATTATACTCTTTCATGAAAGGTGTTTCTGCTCAGTGCTGAGAGTTAAAGAAGAGGCCTCTGCTTCTAAATGTAGACACGAGACAGAAACACATTCAAATCTCAGTTCGCAACTTTCAGAGCCAAAACGCCGCTCTCTTCAGACACCCCGCCTCCCCTCCGGTCTCCACACTCCCCCCCCCCGCACGCCCGTCCTGATAACGTGTCTGTGAGACAGAGAGCTGTAACAATGCAAAAATACACCTGACATCCAGATTCAGCGTTGAATATATCTCACAATAAAAATAAAAAAAAGCCTCGACAAACTGAAGGAAGCGTCGTCCTGTCAGTGTGAACGCAGAGCTGAGAACAACAAAGTCTATCACACTTCTTTTCTTATTTTAACCTCAGTTCTACTTTCAAATTCTCTGAGACACGACACTTTTTTTAGTCATTCTTTTGATTTCAATGCGAACAAATAATAATGACACAAAGTGGACTCAGTTTGAGCAGGAAGTGAATAATAAACAGTCTTTGAAGGGTTTGCAAATTTCACACAGGCACAAAAAAAAAATAAACTGACATGTTGCATTTAGGTGCAAAAGAATGGTGTGAATTTAGTCAATATGAGCTGAAAGCCAAAGTGCATCAGATCGTCCCTTGTGCCATCTGTTATTATATCGTGCAAGCAATGACCCTGCAGGCCACATCCCGTCAGCCGGCACAGACAGGGAACTACTGTTGTTCATTTGTGAGCATGAAACATCCCCAGTGCTGTGAAGTGCGAGAGAAAGCTAGCAGGCGTCAGAATCCTTTGTGAGCGGAGCGTGAACGGTTGGACATGTGGGCGGATGAACAACACCAGCTGTCTCCGATTACAAACAGGACGCATCAGCTGCTACCAGCTACCAAACATCCACTCGGAGTCAGAGAGTCTGAAGACTGGAGGTAACATCGAGCGGCTCTCAAGATTTCACAGTCTGAGGTGTGTTTGCTAAATGTTAGCAGAGCCGAAGCCTTTTGATGAGTTTGTAGAGGAACACGCTGGAAGGTCACATTGTTAAAAAACACACACACTGAGCTTTCAATTATCACCGGCATGTTGCTCTTTCTACCTCATGCAGAAACTCGTCTTTTACATCATGTCACAAAGAATTTGCCTTTTTTTTTTTCCCCTCGTGAAAGATTTCCGTCTCAACTCCAGACAGGATCTGTACCGACGACAGAACTCTCACTGAACACAGGATCCTCGTCTTTCACCTGGTGCAGGATTTAAAGCTCAACTCTTGACAGAACATCTTGCTCATATTCATGCCCTTAAACTTCCCAGAGGATCCTATTTTTAGTGCGGGACCTCGACCTATCGTGCGAGGATCTTTGGCCTTTGACTTCCTGCAGAGTTTCTCAGCCTGTGACCTCGTGCAGGGTCTTTGTTTTGAGCTGATGCAGGGTCTTTGTTTGTTTTTAAAGTTGTGTGGGATCTTGGCCTTTAACTTCATATTTGACTGAACTTCAACAACACAAAGACAGTTTTTTAAGGGAGGTTGTTGAACAGTCCGTTTACTGAATAAAAGCAAAAAAAAAAATCATATTTATTTCAGATACTCTAAAAGAAAGAAATAGTTCAGATTACATGGGGACAGTGAAGGTAACTAAATGATCCTTGCAGATGAAGTAAAATGGTGTCTGATACTTAGAAGCCTAAATTAGAATTTATGAGGTAGAAATGTCAATTGGATCAATGCTAATGTTTCTGCGTATATTTACAACAACAAGTTTGACAAGATAGTATTAATCACCATCACAAAGATGATTAATTCAGACATTTGGCCAAATAAAATCATCGTTAAAGGTTCCATATTATTCAAAATCCTCTCCTCCATGTTCCTCTAACATGTGTCTCTAGTCTGTCTACAAACCCCCCAATGATGAGAAAAGTCCATCCTCTCCGTCTTCTGCCTGCTCCACTTTTCAGAAAATGTGTGCTCAAACAGGCCGTTTGGAGATGTTCCCTTTATGACATCACAAAGGGCAGTAGCCCCTCCCCCAGGTGGGTGACACTCCCACAGCTAGGTGTTTGTTCTGCCCTCTGAGTCTGCCTTCTCACCGTAAACAATAGGACATGGAGCCAGAAAGCAGCGAGGACACCCGAGGCCCTTCCAGAGAGGGGGCGTGGTCAGACACAGCTCATTTACATATTTAAAGCTACAGACACAGAAACAGCCTGTTCTGAGCAGGGCTGAAATAGAGGGGTTTATAGACATGATCAAATACAGGATCAGAGTGGATTTACAACAACACACTTCACACACATGATGAAGAGCAGCTCTGAGTGTTATTTAAACTGAAGAGGAGGAGAAGATGTGACCTTTAGAAGTATTTATATCAAGAAGGTCACATAAGAGCTTCAGAAATGTCAACATCATGGATTCCTTTATGACAACAACCTGACATCTATTGAGCCTCTAAACGCCCTGCCAGGATGACATGATGTGGAAACAACACAGTACTGAGTCAACTAAAACAACAGGGGGAGAGCATGACACCAAACATGCTTAGTTGCTTCCTCTGACTCTCACCATGCTAAATTACTCTCTCACTTAACCGAGCCAACCGTCCTATAAATCCAAATTAGCCCGAGTCATTGTTTAAAAATAAATGAATACCAGTCTGTTCACCGAGCGCAAATTGTTCCTGCAGTCATTACGCCTGCTCTCTGACAAGCTGTCATCTTTGAACAAAACACATTTTTCACTCTCAGAATCAAATTGTAGAAACCTGAAGTGTTTTTCTTTTTCATGTAATCATCATTATGTTCCTTTCTAAAAACAGGGTTCAACGCCGTGTTTCCAACAACGTGCTGGGAGTCTGAGGAACAAAGACTTTATCTCGTTCTGTCCTTCCTTCACGTCGAGCTCGGCATTAAAACCTCGACCGCCCATCTCTCTCTCTCTCTCTCTCTCGCTCTCTTTTTTTTCCCCCTCACGCAGCACACCTTGAGAGTGCTCTTCCATGGCGTCTTCTTGGGGCTCTGGCCCCGATGGGAAGCTCTTTCATAGAGAGCAGTGATAAGCAGATGGCTGGGGAGGTGCTTGTCAGGGCTGATGTAGCAGAACAGCCTGTTTGAAGCGCAGCGTTCTCTTTGCAGGAGAGTGGAAACACTGTTAACCTCTTTACACACCGACTCTGTACTGTATGTTCCCTCCTTGCCTGAAAGACAAAAACAGTTTTGGACTCACCGAGCATTGTGAGGGTGGTCGTCCCCTGCTCGTTTCCAGTGGGGTAGGTGGCGTATTCACAGGTGTAACGGCCGGCGTCAGCCATCCTCAGGTTAGAAATCCTAATGGACGGGTTCTCCAGGGAGTTCTGAAGGAAGACGACTCGATCCCTGAACGACAAGTTGGGGAAACTCTGTCCGTAGATCGGGTGGTAAACGGCGATGTTGTCCCTCTGACCATCGATGGGTTCCCATATCCAAGACACCTGGAGAGCACAGAGTCCAGTTTAGTGTTAAACAATGTGCGACAAGTCCTGTGTCGATAAGTCGGAGTCCTGACGGTCTAGAATGAGAGAGAAGCTCGAGTCCCGCTGGCTGTGTTGTTGTGAACTCTGTGTTTACATAGATTGTTTATTCATCACATACTTCATTGTTTACTTGTCGTCACAGCTTTGGAGGACGCAAAGAGCAAAGAAGGCGGCGGTCATGTGAGAGTTCGACGTCTGAATCTTTAAGAAGATGAATCTGATTGGTCGAGCTGGTACTTTAACTTAAAGGGATACTTCACCCATTTACATGAAGCTGTGTATCATTAGAAACATGGTAGTAGTGTTGAATGGTCGTGAATCCAGCCCTCATTTTGAACTGAGACGAGAAAAATGTGTTTTTCTTTGCCTGGAAGTTTTCTTCATGTGATGCAATATGACGCTTTTGCAAAATGAGGGTTGGATTCATGACCACTACTACCATGCTTCTAATGATATCCAGCTTCATGTAAATGGGTGAAGTATCCCTTTAATAAGTATTTAAACCAGCACTCTGATACCCCTCCTTAAATACTTCCTCTCATCGGAGCAAAAGCTCAAACTCCATCGAATAAAGAAGATTGAATTAAAGGTCTCTCAGATAAAAAAACAAGCTACTTTTAGGAAGCAGGTTCACATGTTAGAGAATGGAGTTTGACAGAAAGGCTCGTGCGTCATCAGATTTGTGATTTGTGAAAGATATCGACTTCTTTTTATGGCGGTATGAGGCTCCACCACGAGGGAGAATACTGCGACGTTATACCCAATCGATTTCCTTTTTCCTCTTGCTTTCTCACAGTGACAGTGTTAAGTACACACTGCAGAAGGGGGAGAAAAGTTCATCAATACACATTTAGCGAACGTCTCTCAGGCTTATGACGTGCCGGGGAGAGACAGACATCGGAGCGGGATGAAGGTCGAGAAGAGGAAGACGGATTGTAACCGAGATGTCAGAACAACTTAGCGGATGAGACTCGCTCGTTAGCCGGAGACTGTGGAGAAAATATGATCGCTTGCAATTAAAGTCTGTCTGCAATTTCAAGGGTTTTTTTTTGTTTTTTTTGTACGTGAACAAATTGCTTATTGATTCCATCCTGAGCTCTAAAAGGGGGGGGGGGGGGGACAGATCAAACCAGCATCAAATGAAAACAGCAAGCCGCTCAGAGCAATTAGCGTTAGCCTGTTTGATGTTTTCTAAAACATCCAAACAGTTCAGCTGCTGTCAGGTTGAGTTTTCACCTGAAGTTTCACACAGACTTCCAAATCATTCAGAAGGATTTGAGAATTAACGTTAGCTCTGTTTGTTAGCGAGCCTCCTGTGATATCCATCCAAGGATCTAATTCATAAAGCGTCGAGGGGCTAACGCACTAAAACAGCGCTGAGTGAATCCTCTTTCTGTCGTCGCAGGAGGTCAGGTTTTTCCTCTGGTTATCGTCTGACCTCTGACCTCTAAAAAAAAAAAGTCAGTTAGCTCCAAATGTAGCGCCAGACTGTTCGATGCGTCACCGCCAGCTACGCAGCGACTGTGCAGAGTTTGTAAAGAAAGTAGGATGTGAACTTCCTGTTGGCCTAATGTGACTTCAATGTTCTTCTGAAATGTTAACTTTAAGGATCCACACATATTCAATTCAATTCAAAAAAACTTTATTTGTGGATTTCTGCAGCTGAGTGCGAGAAGGAGTGAGGCGATTTTAACAGAAAGAAGTTTTTTGTTGTTTGTGCAATGTAACATAAACGCGTGACCATCACCTGCGCACAGAGATCCTGTTTGCTGTGCATTGAGCCATCTGCTCGTGTTATAGCATCAAAAACCTTGAAGAGTGCAGAATAACCTCACCTGCAGAAAAACAATGAGAAGGAGAGCAGACGAAGCTTCTGTTTTCGCGCCAGACGTCACACCTCAAACGGTGATTGAGCGTTAACGGCTAGCACGCAGCGGCGCTCGTTCTCTCTCGCTCTCTGGAGCTTTACCTGGGCCGCCAGCCCAAGTTTGGTTTGTGTGTGGGAAGCGCTGAGCAGACGCCGGGGAGATGTTGCTCTCAGGTCGACACACTGTTCCTCACACATGGGACGAGCTGAGGTCATTCTTTTGACGAAAACTTTGCAGTGATTTTTCTTTTGTTGGCAAGTCCATGTTTTGTCTGCACTCAGAAAATGTCGAGGTAAGGCACCGATTTGTTTCTTTCCCACCTAAATAAAGCCACCGTCTCTTTATGTTTCTTCCAATAAAAAAATACACAGTTTTCTTGAACCGCCGACCTCGACATTGTGCCAGAATAAAAGCAACAAAAACCTCGAAGCTGTGTTTGGTCTTCCTACCTGTGTGAGTTTGGTTTTGCCTAATCCATCGATGAATTGGCAGCGGAGGTCGACGGACTCCGTGGGATATGCCTCCAGCTCCTCCTCCACTCGCACTTTCTGAGCCCCGACACCTGAAGGCGGCGAAAAAAAGGAGACAAAGAACAGGATTTATTATGAATCATCCACAAAACCAACAGTGTTTGAATAATTGAACATGTTTGTGCTGAGCGTTCAGGCAAACAGAAACTTAGACGGAGAGCGCAGCATGCTAACACCTCGCTGTTAGGAGCATTTCATCATCTCTCCCCTTTAACGTGTCATAGATGACTCAAAACAAGAGAGAAGCACCAGAGACGGACAAACGTGAGGAAATCAAAACTATTTTGAGGGAGGAAACTGAGACAGGTTCATTGAAGGTCTAGAAACAAATGGGATCTTAAGCCTTTGATAACAAGCCTCAGGCAGAGTCTTAGCCGGCTTCCTTCAGCGAGGCCCTCCTCATTAACGTAAAGCCCGTCTACCAGGAGGCATCACTAGGGGGCGAGCCTCGAGGAGCGCCACAGCTTCTTGAACGCAGACTGTTACTCTGCTCCACGTTGAGAGAGCATGAAGAGTCAGGAAAGGCCAATAAAGGTTCAGTGGAAACAAGCCCAGGGAGCTGCAGCAATAACTCAAACTAAAGCGGAGATGAAAGGAGGAACAGTTCCAGACCGTCTGAACGCCGTGCAGCTCCTGCCGACCTGCAGGCGCTTTCCGAAAACACCGCGTTCAAATTGGACAAGTGGAACATCTTTCTTTATGTTGCTTCTGCTGTGATCGTCTGACTCAACCGTGTGCAGCTCTGGACTGCCGTGCACACGTTGCAACACGTCTTTTGAAGCTCCACTTTCTCTCCCTTTTTTTTTTTTGGTCGCAGGGCGGCTGTGATACCCCCATTTTATTTCCGCACAAGATTCAGTGTTGGTACCAATTCTGTCCTTTCTCTGCGTTCAAATGCACTCACCAGGAGAGCAACACTTCCACTGAATTCCTGATGGATTTGACAAATAGGACCGGCGTCGTGCAAAGTGCATTTTTCAGGCTTTCAGTCGAAGCTGCAGCTTTGAGAGCAGCAGGAAAGTCAAAGGAAATATTCTTCTAAACATCAGGATTACTAAAACATACCTTCATGTGCATATAAACCTGAATGTAGCCGGGATAGAAAGTACACTTCATTTAAATTTCACCCTTTAAAACAGCGACTATAATAAACTGTATTATATCATAAGAACTTGTAAACAGCTCCAGGTTTATTGGACTTACACTAAGGTCAGAGTCGGGGCCAACTAATCTCTGAAAGTTCACTCACTGTGTCGTGTCCCCTGATAATAAAGAGCCGCTGCTTCCTGTTCTTCATTTCATTCACTGAATAAACACAACCGGGTGATGATCCCCAAACAGAGAAAGAACCGCTTTAAAATGTGAGCTAAAGGCACAGCTAGCAGTCTTAACAGAGCAGGCATCGGGGTCATGTGACCTCACAGGCTTTAGCTAGTTCTCACTTCTGAGGGATCCAATTCAAGACTGAAGACAACGAGCAAAGTCAGATCTTTGGGGATGGGGACTACACATCCCGGTTTTCAAGCTCCGTGTCCTGAGTCCCAGCAAATGTCTCAGTCAAAGCTCAAAACTGATTTGTCTGCAAATTCAATTCCATTAAACTTTATTTGTAAGGGACGACGTGCAATTTGAAAACTAAATGGAACCATTAGATGCACTGCACCAGAGTTAGCTTTAAGCTACTTTACTTCTGCAGTCCATTGGCAGATAACAAAACAACATAAACATACATCACTCAGCAAGTAAAAGCAGTATATATGGAACATGAAATGTCCCATGCAGACACACACACACACACACACACACACACACACACCTTGTCAGCCCCACGAGGAGATTAAAGAAAAATGATGAAGGGTAAATGACTGATGAAATTAGCGAGTGTGATTAGCTTTGAAGCTACCAAACGACTTCACAGGTTTTTATATTTTCAGTGCAGTTAGGATTGGAACAGGTTGGAGCCTTTTAAACTGTTCAGAGATTTAACATGTGTCAAACAGTCTCAGGGTTGTGATTGTTGCTTAGTAAGTTTAATATCCGTCCACCGTAATCCAAACAGATCTGGTCTTCACACACCACGGGAACATTTTAAGATACTCATAAAAAGCCATCTTAAAAATCACGAGGGGGACACGGGCCCAAAGCGGGCTCGATCATCTTTAGTGTGAACTCCATTTGACGCTCCATTTCCTCTGATTTGTGTCCTGGGAAACTTCGCTCCTGCCTGCCAGCTGTAGATAGCTTCGTCAGAATTCGACAATCAAAATACCATCATGGCATCATCACCTCGTACGAACGCACGCTGAAGCCTCTCTTCACAGGATGAGATGAATACATGAATATCTGTTCACAGGTTCAGGGAGAACCAGGAAGCTGGAGGTGCTGATTTCAACCCCGTTTTGTCATGAACAATTTTTTTTTTTTTTTTTTTTTAAAAGCGATTCAGCAGCTTCATAAATTGTCCTGCTTTTTGGTAAAATGTCTTTTTTTTTTTTTTAAATCTAGGTTATTCTTCAGCAAGCAGCCTTTTTAACCACGGGGAAAATGAATATATAAAGTCAACATTTGCAGTATTAAATTTTCTCAAGATTAATGAACTGTAATGAACTTGTAATCCTTGTAATCATGAGAAACAGAGACTTAAAGAGCGAGTAAGAAAAACAAAAGAGGAAGGATCAGAGAGCAAAAACGAGCACTTGTAATCCTTCGTTAAGCGGTCGAGTCCGAGGTCCATCAGTGGCGTGTGATTGGCTGCTTCATATGAGGCCTGACATTCTTAACGAGACTTTGATTGTCAGATCCTCACAATCACGTCATTCTGCCACAAAGAGGACGAATCATTAAACCTCTTGATGCTCACTTTAGTAACTCCGACATGTAAGAACACTGTTTTGATTTTCTCTCCACTTGCACGGCTCTTTTCACTTCTCTCTCGCTGACATTGATGCAGCGATTCTAAACCCCCGCTATGAGCCGCCCGCCCCCCCCCCGCTGACCCAGGATCAAATCCGACCACGCTCTTTTCTCCTCCACCTCCCGTCGCTGGCTGCCCTCTCAGTCAGCCTCTGTGCCTGCAAAGATAAAATTCTTTGGGGGGAGCAGAACTCTCGCTCTCTCCGGAAGAAAAAAGGGGGATAAGCACTCGCCAACCTCCAGCTAGCCCCGGGTGGTTCCACTGCAAAAGCCTCTTAGTGTGTGAGGGATTGATTAGGACAATATGTTACATGCCGCAGCACAGAGGTGAATGGGCCGACTGGGGTTTTAGCCGGCAAATCAGCTGTAAAACACACACACACACACACACATACTTACAGCAGGCGTGAAGAGTGTGTGAGCAGAGGGGTATTTCACATGCTTTTAACATGTGGAAGGATCGTCTACGCAAAGGCACACTGTATGTATGCTGAACACTGTGTTTGTGTGTGTGTGTGTGTGTGTGTGTGTGTGTGTGTGTGTGTGTGTGTGCATGCATGTGCATAAATCAAATCATTTCGTAACATGAGTGCACAAGAGACTGACTCAGTCATTGAACCACAGTCTCTACCCTGAGGGAGACAATGGGCTGTCAAACCAGTTATCCATTTCCACTGTAAGACAGGATGGCACCACACACACACACACACACACACACACACACACACACACACACACACACACACACACACACACAAAACTCATGAATGCAAACTACTGGCTGTCAGAGGAGTTCTTCCACAGCCGACGTGAACAAGAAAAGCGGAGAGCAACTCTAAGTCTTCATCTCTGTCTCTGTAATTTTCTCCTGCTTCCATCACATTCTTCGTCTTCTTCTTCTGCTCAAACTCACAGTTTAATTTCCCCTAATTAAACACATCCACACACAGCTGCCACTGCTCATGAGGAGCTGACATGCAAAAACACACACACACACACAGAGAGACAGAGGCGGGGAAAAGAATGAATCAAAAGTAGACAACGACATCTCTTGAACGATTACCGAGGAAGAAAGTCACATCAAGAGTGAAAAAGAGGAAGAAGAGGGGACGATGGAGAGAAGAACGCAGGAACGAGGAGTCGAGAAAAGTGTGAAAGGAGTACAGACAGGACATAACATGTCGAGAAAAGAATGAATGCAATATAATACAAGAGAAACAGCCAAAGAAAGTGAAGAAGATGGTTTGAAAAGCGTCTAAAGGAATGAGTGAAGCAGAGAGAGAGACTGGAGGCGATGGCGCCGCAGGGCCAGGACTGGAGGAGCGAATGAAACACGGAGAATGAAAGGAGGCAACAGAAAAGTGCAGGTTCAAAAAAACGAGCACAAAGAGATACCCGGTGCGAAGAGTGGAAGTGAAAGAGTGAAAGCAGAGGAGAGATCGGCGTGAGATCACACTCGCAGTGATTCATTTTCACAGATACTCTAAAAGGCGACACGGAGACGTGAAGCCGTGAGCGTGAGGAAGGCTTCTCTTCCTGCAGCTGATACACGCCGACACGACCATCCTTTCCACCCGTGGGTGTCTGTGCTGATTGGCTGTAGGGTCGATGCATCTTCCTCTGAGTCTCTTTAGTACGCACAGAGAAAACAACATGCTCATCTGGAGAGCAGGATCTGGACTTCGAACTAACCCTCCAGGATTTCCTGAGCTGTTTCTGTGATATTTTCGCAAAATAAAATAAAAAGATCTTGCAACATCTCATCTTCAAAAAGTTACCGGACTGTTTTTTCCCACTTAATACAGATGAAGAAAGCACATCCAACGGCAGCTTTCTTTTAAAGGATCATTAAGCATCTGACCCCCTAGTGTTTAAAATCAGTACTGCAGTCCAAATTCAAAACATTACAGAGCGCTGTCCGTCCCCCAGCAAGGAATTTGACCTGGCACCAAAACAACATTTATGTGTAAATACCACTTCTCACGCAGGTCACCATGTGGTGGACACTGTAGCTTCAGTGTTTAGCCAGCTCTGCATGTGGTGGACACTGTAGCTTCAGTGTTTAGCCAGCTCTGCATGCGGTGGACACTGTAGCTTCAGTGTTTAGCCAGCTCTGCATGTGGTGGACACTGTAGCTTCAGTGTTTAGCCAGCTCTGCATGCGGTGGACACTGTAGCTTCAGTGTTTAGCCAGCTCTGCATGCGGTGGACACTGTAGCTTCAGTGTTTAGCCAGCTCTGCATGTGGAGGACACTGTAGCTTCAGTGTTTAGCCAGCTCTGCATGCGGTGGACACTGTAGCTTCAGTGTTTAGCCAGCTCTGCATGTTGGTGGACACTGTAGCTTCAGTGTTTAGCCAGCTCTGCATGTGGAGGACACTGTAGCTTCAGTGTTTAGCCAGCTCTGCATCGGTCTGTAAACCTTTCAACCTTCTCTGGTCCAATCAAATCCAGAGCATTCAGGAGCAGAATCTAAAGTTAGAAGGAGGACATGCTGGCTGCTGCATTGTTGTTCCTTCATGTCTGATCACAGAGGAAGATCAATCTTTTAAATCAGGAGGCATCTAATTTTTTTGATTCTTTCAGAAACCTTTAAAAGAGAAAAAAAACAACAACAAAGTTTACTTGTTTGAAATATGAATATCTATGTTTTATTCTCCTCTTGCTCCACATTCTTAAGTTTCTAGATTGTTAGAAAGTTCAAATCTGATAATTGTTCCCTGCTTTTTGCCCTTTTTATTTTCACACGTACTCGTTTCCTTTCGGTTCGAGAAAATTGGTGTCAGTTCACCACAATGACCCGTTTCTTTTCAGTCCTCCATTATTGGCTCGTAACCCCTGTGATCAGACAATTTACCGCTTACTCTGCTGCGCTCGCTGGAGTCACCAAAGGATTGGAGCTCCAGCACAATGTAATGGGAGAGTCAAAGAGGGGAGGCGGTTCAATGAATGGCAACACTCTGCTGTGTTCCCAAAGCACCAGAGATGAATCACAGTTAATTGACATTTAGAGGCTCGTGGCATTTGCCTGTTTACGCGGAGCTCCCCGTGTCGGCCGGCGTGGACGGTGTAAGCGTGAGGAATATGCTGATGGGCTGCACGCACGGGCCAGTGAACCCCAGCTGTTTAGTTCTGGCATTTATTATTATTTTTTTGTTGGACTGTCAAGACGTCAAATCTGTTGGCTCGTGTTTGTTTGATTATTAGCAGCTGTCAACACTTTAAATAAAAGAAAGAATAAATAGGTCTGAAAAGCTGAAAGTGATGCATTAGGAATCCTTTTAACCCGTCAAGATTATTATTTACTTTTTCTGGACACCATAATTATCGTAAACAAAATCAGACTCATCAATTCATAGGTGTCCTCTGATGGCCAAGTGTGATTGGTGTTTGGTGAAACTTTACATTTTGTGTTGAACACTGGCAGGTAGCAAGGCATGTCAGGAAGTACTTATTAATCAAACATGTTTACCAGACGAGGATAATGATAGTGTTTCCATGTTGACGCCTTGTTTGTCTCTCTGAAGCTCGACTGATGTTTCGACACACCTCAAAAGGAAAATTTTCAATGAAACAGTCGATGGCCTGACCGTGTTGTTTGAGTTTATCGGGTCTTTTACTTTGAAAAAGGAACCACTAATTAAAAATGTGTCTAATAAAAAGGTAGAAATACAAAAGGATGTTTGTGCGTTTGACATCGATTGATATTAAAGAACCTCGGGAAGACGCTCAACACAAACTCTTCATCTCGGTCTGTGACCTTTCACTTCAAACCTCCAGCATCAGTGTTGTATGTTTTCGTCTTTGGCTAAGACTTTCCAATAGAAAAGAAAGTTACCCATTCATCTGTTATCATCACAGGAGAGCGACAAGATCTCACACTGGCGGAAACAAAGAGAAAAAAACACGCAGACAACATTTATGTTCGTCTTTCTGACGTCGATTTGTCGACTGTTTTCACGTAATGTCGATAAAGTGATGGAAAATACGATTGTTTTATTTTGAAATCGACGGGACGTCTAATTTCCGCCGCGCTCGCTTTGGAAACCTAATCATTGACTTAAGCGGCAGTGACAAGTGTCGTGTGCGGCGCTGACGGACCGGGGCACGGACGGAGAATGTCGAAATCAGGGTTAGGGTTAAGACAGTATTCCCAGCATGGAGACCGCCATGGATGGAACGCCAAAGCCCCCTGCAGGAACAGACGGGTGACCTCATTCAGGAGTCGTCTTGGTGTGTAGGTCTGACCTGTGGTGCAAAACCACTTACTTACTTAATCTTGAGTCCTTTAACCATTTACTCTGAAGTCTTTAAAGAATAAATTCACTTCCTGTCATCCATATAAAATACAGAATGTCATTGTTGTGTTCATCCAAGAGTGAAATAACCTGCAGGTTCCCTTTGTGATCATACACTCCATCATGTCTCTGTCCTCCAGCTCGAGTCGTCGAGGTAAAGATGCAGGTGGAGGCGGGTCGTACCGTGTTCGGTGAAGAGACAGCTGTCGAGAGCGCCGCGCTGAGCATTCAAGCAGAAACAGAGCTCAAGGCAGCTAACGTGACGGAGCGGCTAACGTGACGGAGCGGCTAACGTGACGGAGCGGCTAACAAGGATAGGAGATGTTTGAAAGAATATAATTACAGTTACTTAGAGTCTGTGCTGCTTGTGGGAAATGTTCTAACTTCACGTGAATAACATGAATATAAAAGACATGTTCATTTGAACGTAGCAGTGAGGACGTCACCAGGGTGTTTTAACGTAGTGCAGCATATGCTGTCTTTTCTCACCCGTTTAATTTTTGTGTTTTGTGTAAAGATTGTTGTTAATGTTTTTCGTGGACTCCTGAGCGACGGCGAAAGGATTTTGTCGTCCAGTCCAACGATAATTAAAGGCTAAACTTTAGATAATGTGTTAATTTTTTAAAGACAGATTTACCAATTATAAATTGAACAGTAGGAGACGACATTAGCCTCGAGTCAGAGTCTAGTCTTTGGCCATGTTGCGACCATCAAATCACAAATATTTGACATGCTTACAATAGATGCTAAATGCTTCCTGCAGGGGGCGCTGGATGTCGGTCTCTGTGCTGGAAATGCTGTTTCAGCCTAACATTCAATCAAGCTAACGTCAGGCTGAGCGCTGGAGCTGATGTGAGCTACACGCCTCATCGTAGAAGAACTCTTATTGTTCACAGAATCAAAATGGATGAGTGATAAAAACTAATTTAGTGTCAGACTTATTCCATTGTTGTTTTTGCACACTTAAAATTTATTCCAAGGCTCTGCTGCTGTTTTAAATATCTCTTCAACACTTCGACATGGCACGACGGGTCAATTGGTTTTTATTTTTTCCCAAGTAACAAAGCTAACGACAGTAACTGAGCTAAGGTAATAATTTAGTAACAAATCATTTTCCCTGTATTTGTCTCTCTGAGTGACCTCCTTTATACGAGTTGTGATGTGATCTGATAGTTGATGTTAAAATATTGATTCCAGTTGCTGTAAGTCTCTGGAAATCGTCCTTTCTTACAGATAATCAATTTAACCATTCATCAGCTTGTCCACATTTAATACTTGTCAGTGTGTGTGTCTGTGTGTGTATCCTGACAGTTTAAGGGCTACAGGACGTGTTATCAATCACTGTTAGCTCTCATATTATTCACACATGGCACAGTCATTACAAAGGTCAACTCCCATTAAAATCTGCGGCTCCTGACATTCACATGTGAAAAAAAAAAAAAAGCACAGCGTGTAATCGCCCAAATGTGACGTGGAGGAGAAGGGAAGCTGCAGAGGAGAGCTGGCTTTGAGTGACTGTCTCATCGAGCACACTCTGGGGAGCTGAATTACCACTAATTGGCATTTGACAGCTCATAATCATGGCATTCTGCTTTGGCTTTTCAGTAACAGGACACTGATCAGGAGCGCGGTGCAGGCGGAGAAAAGAGGAGATTAGTTGTCACGAGGTTGGCTTTGGTTTCACACACGGACGGTTAGCGTTCACTGTTAGTCAGGAGGTCTTGGCATCGATGTGTGTTGGAGGATTTATTACCATAAAGACGCTAATACAGCTGAAATTAATTCAAAAAATTGAATATACACCATTTAAAAATATTCAAATCAAATCATCAAAGGCTGATGACAAGCAGGAAATCTTTTGTAATTTGCTGCTGCAAGGATTCAGAAACACTTCATTATTCTCCACCTCCTCACATTCTTTAGATCCGTCAATGTCAAACATTTTGGGCTTCAAATATAATGATGGTGTTTGATTAATGACAGCTGCTCTTTTATATTAAAAGGATTTTGAATGACAAGTAGACAAAACGCGTGGTTAGTCAGTGCACATGTTCTTTTAAATCGGACGTGAACGATGTTGACCTCCCATCGGTCCAGGAGTTGGCTTTTTTTAAGCTTTAGCTTTTGCCTCATGGCCACCATTTCTGTAATTGCTCTATAGACAATATTGGGACAAGATGGTGGACATGTAGAGGCTGAAACTCAACAAATGCCGAGTTATCAGTCTGAACTTTAGTCTAATTTATTAGCTGGCTAATTGGATATCGTACATGGTGGCTAACCAACACTGTTCATTTGTCTAACTAAAGCAGTGTTAAATTAAAAAAAAGGAGTTTTGTACAATAAATTACAAAAAAAAAAGTGTATGATGGTTTGTTTGTGTCCGTTGAGCCACATCCAAATGAAAAATGCACAACTTCAAAAATTAATATTCTGTCTGGTAATACATCGTCTGTTGAGTTTGACATTTTAAAATGGGGCCTAAAGACTTGCTTTTGGAGCAAGCCTCAAGTGGCCACTTTGGGAACTGCAGGTCTTGGTGCAGTTATGTTTTTCAGGGTTTTGCTTTGCGCTCCATCAAATACACAAACCCTGGATCAAAACAGAAAAGAAAAAAACCAACCTCTGGTCATTAAATTTTAGATAATTAAGGTCCTGTCTCTTAAATACTGGATAGATTGTAATATCCATTCACATATGTTACAATGTTAAAATTATACATTACATGAGGGTGAATGATAGTCTGCCCATTATCAAAGTGGATTATTAATATGGAGGACAGAAAAGAGGAAGAAGACTGCAGGAGTTGTTGTGCTACACATCAGTGACCCAGAATTAACTGTAATTGGCCCTGAAAGCGTGTGGTCTTTGCCTGATTAGATACAGCACTTACAGTGTGAAGAGCACCGAGCTGTTTGGTGAAATCTAAATGGAAAATTGGAAAAGTTTGTCACAGCTGGAAGCATTCTCGACCATATCTGCAATAACGGTGGCTTTTCTGATAAGCTCCGTGTGTGATTAGCCCCCCCGATGGGATATGAAATGGCTTTTTATCTGCTGCTTTTTTGGACTTTTACAGGTAAAAATAGAATTCTGAAATAAAACTGTAAAACGATAAAGCCGACAACCGGAGATGCACTTTAAATTGCAGATCTCTGATGTGTGAATATAAAAGTGGAAGTTTGACTTTCTTTGCATGATTGAATGAAATAAGAAAAGGAGACTTCTGATTTTATAATTAGACTCATGTTGTTCTTTCTTCAAGAAACAAAAAACCCCATTATTTTTTACACCGTTTTAAGTCTCTCCTAAAGTCAGAAAAAACCCAAAGCAAGATATCACACATTTAATTGATGAGTATTTGTTCAGGATCAGTTATCACAAAGTAGAAGCTCAACAAATCCAGTCTCCAAAAACATCAACAGCTTTAAAAATAAATAAATAAAACTTTGTGTAGCTCACAGTCAATGCTAGCTGTTACTGTGAGCCAAATACTGACTTAGTTTAATGAAGTCGAGAGTTTTAGTTTTATGAAGTTATGTGCAACTTTTTGATCAAGAAGCATAAAACCAAAACAAACATCTGTTTGGCCACACCTCCTCCATCCAGAGACACGCCTCCAAACCGTTCTCTACTCACGTTCACACCGAGGAGTTAAGAATGAGAAAGCTCGAGCTGCAATGAGCATGATCTAAAAACTCT
The DNA here is from genome assembly GCF_947650265.1 of Symphodus melops. NCBI lineage: Eukaryota > Metazoa > Chordata > Actinopteri > Labriformes > Labridae > Symphodus > Symphodus melops. The sequence goes on from NC_136708.1 coordinate 21,931,113, forward strand.
TCCATGTCATCCTAATAATCAGTGAGTATGTTCTTCTTCTTTTAAACACAAGGGGAGGAGCCGGCCGTCCCGTCCATGTAAACACAGCTCTGACAACAACAACACAGCCAGCAGGACTCCAGCTTCTCCCTCACTGGAGACAGTCAGGACTCACACACACATTCACACAGGACACACTGGAGTTATGATTTATTTGTGAGGAACGTGTTGCACATTGTTCCTTTAAGGTCGGTATTATAGGTAATATTTATTTAAATGCATCTACTGCAAAACTTGAATTAATAAACCATGTTTTTATTGACTTCAGTGGCCCTGCCTTTGTTTGAGAAAGGTGTCAATACGAGACAGGATTTTAATTACTTCCAAATAAAACTAGTGCACAGCAGGGCAGGGTAGCACTGTAACAACTGTAACAGCATATTCACTTCAGATTAGTGTTATTGGGCGGCTACAGGCTCCGATAATTGGTCCGTTTACACCGCAGGAGGCTTTTCAGTGAAGCCGTCAGCAGAAGGCACATTTACTGCAGTTCTCTTTTATATACAGTATATATGCGTGTGTGTGTGTGTGTGTGTGTGTGTGTGTGTGTGTTAAACTTGGCCTTCATAATCCTGTAGGCTAACAAAAAATGATATTAGGACTTGTGGGCTTAATATTAAACCTTTTAAACGGCGTCGGCGTGAATCCTGGAATGCACGCCGGACGATCTGCTGATCCTCCGGAAAAGAGAGGATTTTTTTCCAGGTGTAAGGATCTCACTCACCCACATGATTTGGATATTAATAAAATTCTACTATTACACAGTGTGCTCATTCTGTGCTTGAGAGAGAGAGAGAGACTAACAATGAGCGAGCGAGCTGACTCACCAGTAATTGGTATTTGACTCTAAATGACTTCTGCTGTATAAAGTCGCCTTTAATCAAGTTTGATATTGGCCTTTTGATGATAGGTGAAGCAGAGACTCCCTATTCACTCCAACACCTTCCAAACCATCAAGAGGCTGACGAGGTTCACGATCCTTCACACAGAAACCATTGTTATCGTAATGAATAGGTAGCAGACGTGTAATTTAGTTTCACGCTAGAAACTGAAGAGAATCGGAGTCTAGATTGCTTTCACTCCCCCGCGCTCGGGTAGAATATCTCCCATCATCACGTCAAGCTCAAGCACAGCGCTGTATAGTAAGTGTATTATCTAACAGGGTTATTTGCATGTAACAATGCTTTGAGTCAACACACGTTCGTTCTCAGAGTGAAAAGCACGCTGTGAGGTAACAAGGTGAGCGTTTGACCCGTTTCACACAAAGTCAAAAACACAGAGCAGCTTTATTTGGATTACATGGCTGAGCTGTTTATACAATTCATTTTGTAAAGGCCAATCATTTGACTCCTTTTAGTTTCCGTCTGTGGTGGAGTTTTGGGGGCTTTTATTTTGAAGGCTTCCTTTAACCGGAAGTGCGGTACAACGGTAGTTTTTGGCGTTGATAGAGAGTAAGGAGTTAAAGAGTAAGGAAACATTGAAGAAAACAGCGTTTTGGCATCACTCAGTTGGGGAACGAGGTTGGTACAATTACATAAAGAATATTTCAGTTATGTAAATGTTTATTGCAAATGTATGAAATTCTATAAAGTTAAGGAAGGAAATTAATGAGCTGCTCAGTTAAAACACGTTTGTAATTATTGTTTGTTTTTTGCTCAGCTTTTACGTTGATGATCTTTATGTTGACTGGATGCGACACATATCATCAGGTGAATTTAAAGGATGTTTTTTTGGGTTTTTTTTTCGTTGACGTCTCTTAAAAGAGAAGAAAAGTGAAGCAGGAAGTCAAAGCTGAACGTTTCAATCACGATGTAGATTCACCTACAAAGAGAAAAGCCTCCCTGCTCCCCGTCTGCTGACGCGAGCGACCGAGAGGAAAATAGAAACAGGGCGCCGCTCGTGGGCAGTTACAACAATTCAACAGGAAATAATCGAATCAGGCGGGTTTTTTTGACGCCATCAGCAACCAACCAGGTCCAAGACAAGAGTTCAGTCCTGTGTGTTTCTCATTCATCGGTCCACCAATAAGAGCAGCCTGAGAGTTCTCTCAGGCCCGGTGTGGGCTACGTCTACACAACGAGGGCCACAAACCATGCCAGGGCAAAGAACAGACCGCTCGATATCTCAAGGCTGTTTTTTCAAAAGCACACCAACAAATCCTGTGAAAAAGGGGAAGGACACCCACCATGAACAGAGAACAATACACATGAAGAGAAGACGAATGTAGCAGTCGTACAAAGACGCTGCAGGATGAAGATCGACAGAGCTCCTTTACAGAGAGGACAAAAGGTCGGAGATGGGAGAGAGCGGAGCGTGACGCAGCACGTATGCCACGCTGCATTGAAAGATACATCTCTGTCATATCTTCAGAAAACAAAAGATCCACGTCAAAAGGCTTTTGTTCCATGCTTTCTTTCATGTGCAGACGCTTCTTTTCATGGCCCGGCCTGCTTGATCAAGGCAGCACAGCTCTACCTCTGCCTCCCATTGAAGACTTCGTCTTTCCCCTATCTGATGTTCTTCCACCGCTCGATACACTCGCTTTTTCTTTTTTTCTTCTTCTGCTCAGATCAAAGGCCAGAGAGGAGTTCATCAAAAGGAATTATTCAGAAAAAAAAAAAAGAGGATCAAGATGTAAGAGATGCAGCTCGGAACAAATGAGACGGTTATCCAATATTGAGAGACAGAACGAGCAAAGGCGAAGAAGGGAAACGACAGGAGAGAATATTCTGAATTCAGAGAAGGATCAGCGTCTTTACTGTACTTCATGTGTAAATGCAGCAACACAGACATACATACGATCACATGCTCGGCTGTGTGACATCTAAAGACGTCCCAAAACAAACTCGATCTTTGACCTTCGACTTTGCAGATCTCGGAAAACGTGATCGGATTGAATCAACTCGTCTGGCCTGATGTGATTCGACGGCGGCAATCACAACTTCCCCTTTAAGGTTTTTTTATTTTTTTATGTACTTTATTAATCCCACGAGGGGAAATTCGTTTTTTTCACTCTGCATTAATGGAGAGGTCTCAGAGTGAGGGGGCTGCCCACAGCGAGCGCTCCAGAGCAGTTTTTGGGGTTCGGTGCCTTTGCTCAGGGGCACCTCGGCAGTGCTCAGGAAATGGACTGGCACCTCTCCAGCTACCAGACCAGTTTCCGGACTTGGTCCGTGCCGGGACTTGAACCGGCGACCCTCCGGTTCCCTACAGACTGAGCTACTGCCGCCCTTACGTTCATATTATTATTATTTTTTAATATACTTCCTTTCAGCTCTGTTGTGTCCTTTTGGACCTTTTGTTTTTAATTTACAATCATAATGGAGAAAAAGGAAGTCCAGCGGGAGAGAGCCGGAGACACGACGTAACTAAAGGTCATCGATCAGACTTTATTTTTGGATCTCTGTTGAATCTGTGACAGACTGAAATCTTTAGACAGTGGGACTATTTACACGCCGACATCGATCCTGAGAAGTCCACGTCTCATTCTGCATTTATCCCGATCAAATAATATTAAATATTTCTTTACTCATAATGAAGTCCCGCCTAATTTAAATCATTCACGCTAATTAATTTAATCTCTGATCTTTAATTAGCCGCTGGTTAATTTATCATCCAGTTTTGAGTTAATAAAATATGAAGGTGACATCTTCAGATCGCTCCGTATGAAAAGTCAAAAACCCAAAGAGCTTCTTTTATGAATGATTGAAAACAGACACGAAGACGCTGGAAGCACTCTGATATTTCTGCTCCATAAATTAATTGAACAATTAGAAAAATGAGATCATCAAAATTATAGATGACTTGATAAGTGCACTCGTTCGCTCAGAGTGGCGACAAAGACTGGCGTGCAGCCCCCCCCCCCCCCCCGCTCGTTTTGATTCGCTCTTCTTGCCAGGCAGCTTTGGCAGCACTCCTCACACTTATCTACCAGCTCTCACCACCATCTCTCTCTTTTTTATTCCTCAGGAGTCGCTGGCTGCCTTTCAGGTACAAACAGTACCTGTCTGTCTCCCATCACATCTCACTCACTTTAATAATCAGCAGTTGCCTCCTCTCCAGATCTGTTATCATTTAACAATTTCATTATATCTCAAATATCAATCGACTGTCCGGGAGTCAAAGGTCAAAGGTCACCGGGGGGTCCCATCCAACCAGCGCTCATCACCTTTATGACACCTTTCCTTCTTCTTGGACATTATTTCAGTTATCACAGGGAGAATAATCAGGTCTGGGGCCAAGCGACGCCTATGTCAAACGTACAACGCTTCATTTAAAGATGGCGTCTTCAGTCGATGAACATGCAGCCACAGAGTGAGCGGCGTGTGGCTGAAGACGGACAAACGAGCACGTTTGAACTGAGCGAATCCATCAGGTGTTTTTTTTTTAAACAATTCCAAAACAACAAAACTTTTACAATCATCTGAATCCACAGTCTGAGATTTATTTTTCTTTTGTTTTGTTTTAAAAACACGGTTGTCGGCATTAAATTCAAACTGGGCATCATTTTTCAAAAGCCGATTTTTCAGCTTCAACATTTGACGTGCTGTCTTTGTAATAGCTTCTTTCAAACACGCGTCTCTTCATCACATTCTGTTTCAATTTGACACAAAGTCCAAACGTGTGTGTGTGTTTAACAAAGGAGGATGTTACACGTGAAGAATCAGCGAAAAGGAGGAAACTTAAAAACACATTAATGAGAGAAACTGAATCAGGTTTGACTGATGATACTTCTTGTTGACTGTTTTCCAAGAACTCCCCACGTGTGACTCATGAATCCCGGGGTGGCTGCGACCGTGACTCACCGCCATGGATCGGGGTGATTCCAACAGCGGGGGAGGATTTGGCACATTTCATGACAAAACGACGCACGGCCGCTATAACAAGCGCTCTTTAATCAAACATGAAGACGAGAGGGAACGTGACCAGCCGAGCAATGAGCTCTAATTACTGAGATTTTCTGGCAGAATGAGAAACGAGTGCAAGAGAAGCTCAGGAGAAGAAAAGCGACGTTCACGCTGCTTCTGGAGACGACACGGAGCGGCGGCGACAGGTGGGCGGAGCTTTACTAAAACTAACAGAAATCAAATGTAAGCTTCTGACAGCCGGCCTCGTGGTCGTTTGTCTCGTTTTAAATGTTCCTGAAGATTAGACCGTTTTCTTTTTCAACCCACATTTGTGGAAGATTTTCCTCACAGTATAAAAAGGTTAAAAAAATAAATCCTGAGGTTTGTTGAACAAATGTTCCTCCACGTAAGCGGCCGAATCAGAATCAGGGTTTTGTTCTATTTATTCAAATTACGACTTTGAGGATCTTTTTTTTTTTTGGCGGGGTCCTTAAAGAATCCGGATTAGGCCTCGCTCCACATGTAGGCGTTTTTCTTTGTTTTGTTTTGTTTTTAAACGGAGATTTTCCTCCTGCTTATAAAAAAAACATCCCGTCCACACGCTCACGAGTTCTCACAAAAACCTTCGTCCACATAGAATCGTGACCACGCCACGATCACAAAACGACGTGCTCGCCATTCTTCTGCAACGACCTCTGCTCGTCAAAATGGGAGAAAACCTGCGTCAGTCTGTCAGCCAGTAAAAAGACCAGTTAGCAGAGTCTCACAAAGAGCTGACCTGAAAGGAAGTCTGAAGAAAAACCCACTTTTTCAAATAAATATTCAAAGAAGAATTCAAAGTGACCGCTCGCTTGTGATGCTTTTATTTTGAAAAATTAAAAAAAAAAAAAGACACAGAAATATTATTTACCATGAGACAAATCTTTGAGATACAGAATTTAAAAAAGAGAGAGAAAGGGTTAATAAATTAAAACAAACACACCTGGATACAGCGCTGCTCTTTATTTAAGGCGGAGAAAGTTTAAGAGAACTTTTGACGTTTCATCCAAGAAATGAATATTTCTACCTCGAGGCGTCCTCGATAATTTATCTCGTGCTTCAGGGAGAAAACGATTTGAAGTTTCTGTTGAGTGAGCGTGCACGGTGCAGAGTCGGAGGGCACACTAATCACTGATAAAGCAGGTGATTCTGGTGAACACAGCACATTCATCCCGGCCCGCCTCCTCTTATGAATCCTCATTACACCCTCTGTCGGTTATCATGACTCTCAAAGACGCCGCCGCCGCCGCGCCCCGCCTCCCTCTCACTGAGGCCGCCGTGGGCAGGTATCGAGACAATTAGCTGACAAGCGTTATCAACAGATTCATTACGATCGTTCTCACAGTCCTCACTAAATGAACAGGAAGCTTTCCAATCGGCAGACATGACACCAAACTCTGTTCCACATCCATCAAACACGGCACACGCCGCGCTGCTTCCGTCCTCCTGCAGTCTCATCACAAGGTGAGCGTTGAAGAAGAAGAAGAAGAAGAAGAAGAAGAAGAAGAAGAAGAAGAAGAAGAAGAAGAAGAAGAAGAAGAAGAAGAAGAAGAAGAAGAAGAAGAAGAAGAAGAAGAAGAAGAAGAAGAAGAAGAAGAAGAAGAAGAAGAAGAAGAAGAAGAAGAAGAAGAAGAAGAAGAAGAAGAAGAAGAAGAAGAAGAAGAAGAAGAAGAAGAAGAAGAAGAAGAAGAAGAAGAAGAAGAAGAAGAAGAAGAAGAAGAAGAAGAACTGACTCCACACGCACACACAGCCTGATGCTTTCAGAGACATCCGACTCACTCACCGCTACGCCAGTGCGCCGGTTATAAACAGGAAATGTAAAGTCAACATCCCTTTTGGATGTGATGTCACCCACCTGGGGGAGGGGCTACTGCCCTTTGTGATGTCATGAAGGGAAAATCTCAAAAACAGCCTGTTTTGAGCACACATTTTATGAAAAGTATGCAAGCAAAAAAAACTGCAAAGAAACTGTTATGAAAATCCAAAAGGACAGATTCTGCAGGATGTGTTAAAGCTTTAAGAGCTTTATTTGACTTGTTAGAGAACATGGGACTATTTTCTCATTTTTGTCATTTCACCCGTTAACCTGCTCGGTATCTTATTTATTTTCTTTCTCTCCGCCTCCGAGGTGAAAGCTTCCTGTGTTCTGTTTATTCAATGTTGTCTTACTTGAATATAGAAACATCTTTATTATACTGCAGGCCTCATGACTTGGCTCAGAGTGCTCCCACTGTCTGAAAGTTTGAGTCCAGCAACCCAAACACCAGGAGACTGAAGGTAACCCGTGTGCTACTGAATCCTCTCGGGGCGCTTTCAAAAAAAAAAAAAAAAAAGACCACAAATAAACACAAAACTAAACGAACACGAACGGTGCAGAAGCAAAGGGGAATAAAAACAGAGGCAGGGGGGACTGATGTCCAACAGAACGAGGAGCGGGGACATGAGACGGCGGGGGTGAGGAGGGGAAGGACAAAGAGACGGACAGACGACAGAGAGACAGACCTCTTTGTGCTCTGAAATGAAGGGGGGGGGACGCGGTGTAGCAGCACATTAAAGTCTGAAATGACACTGAACACTATCTCTCCACCAACATTCAATTCATAACCACGACGCCTGTCGCCCGCCCACTGTGTCTCCTCTCTCTCTCTCTCTCTCTGCAGTGATGACAGCTCCACAACATTAGGAGTGTGAGAACTGAGTTGCGACCGGGCATCTGCTGTGTGTGTGTGTGTGTGTGTGTGTGTGTGTGTGTGTGATCTCACATAATCTATTATCACTGCAGGTACTGAGATCTCATCCAACAACAGTCTTGCAGGCTGACCAATCACCGCCAAACGTGTGTGTGTGTGTGTGTGTGTGTGTGTGTGTGTGTGTGTGTGTGTGCGTGCGTGTGTGTGTGTGTGTGTGTGTGCGTGTGTGTGTGCGTGCGTGTGTGTGTGTGTTTGATCTCTGGATGTCCTTGAAGACCTTTCCACTCTCACCCTCTCTCTCTCTCTCTCTCTTGTGTAAGTAAACACACACACACAACACAGAGTTGCCAACACACACACACACACACACACACACACACACACACACACAGTGAGTGAGAGCCCCCAGCTGTTTCCAGTCTCACTTGTGTCAGACTGACAGACACTAAGCAGACGGATCTCCTCAGCTCGAGCCATCAGCCTCTCCTCCTCCTCTTCTTCCTGCCCTCTCACTGACTCCCCCCTCTCTCCCCCCTCTCCCCCCCCCCCTCTCTCTCTCTCTCTCTCCCTCTCTCTTAATCTCTCTTTGTTTACGTACTGTAAAACACGTTTCAAGTAGAATAAGACTGGTTTAAACAAACATGGAGATGACTCATTATTCAGCCTTAAATCTTAAATCTGTGTTTCCAGGCTTCAGAGTCTTAAACAGATCTGTGCATCGAGCTACACGCTAACATCGCCATGCTAACGTGACAATCTGTGAGGCAGAAACGATCGTCACAAGTGTTTTAGCTCGTGACGTGAAGCTGCTCCACGCCGCTCTCTCCTCCGACACCGCACGCCGAGACTCACGCCTCTTACACTCCGTCCGCTGGCCTCTTGACTCAAACAACACGTCACCACGTCGTGTTTCAGCGTTGACAGCTCATCAGCCTCGGCACGCTGATACAGACGCAGCGGCCCGTTTTATGTGATCAGTGAGTCCACGAGGCGAATGTGAAGAAAGTTCAAATCATTTTAGAGATTTAAAAGCACAAAGTTCAGTTTGAGAATAAACTTTCTGCTCATTTTTTAAGGTTTTCATTCATAGAACTTCTTCAGGATTCATTAAGGAGAAACTTTAAAGGTCACATGATCCAGAATCCTCTCCATGTTCCTCTGACTCTAACGTGTCTCTAGTCTGTCTACAAACCCCCCAGTGATGAGAAAAGTCCATCCTGCTCAAACAGGCCGTTTGGAGATGTTCCCTTCATGACATCACAAAGGGCAGTAGCCCCTCCCCCAGGTGGGTGACACTCCCACAGCTAGGTGTTTGTTCTGCCCTCTGAGTCTGCCTTCTCACCGTAAACAATAGGACATGCCTCAGCACTTTCATGCCCCGTTTCCACCAGGCGGTCCGGTCTGGATCAGTACAGTTCGGTCCGGTCTGGATCAGTACAGTCCGGTTCGTTAAAGTCTGATCCTGATCCGTGTCACATCGGTGGGCGGCGTTTCAGCTACTTAACAGACATTTTGGTGCCGTACGATACGAAGAGTTTTCAGTGACGCTCTAAAAAAAAAACTTCCGAGGAATGTTTGCTTTGACCACGTGTTACTTTGAGGACGCCGCCGCGTCTGTTTAACACACACAGGAAGTGACCAAAGTCGTCTTCCGGCGATGGATGAGTATGAGAGCGAGGGCGTGCGAAGGATTGAAGGTGAGAAAGAGCTTCATGCTGATCCTCTCAGAAGGACAGTTTAACACTTAAACACCGGGACTGATCCACGGTGGAGCGAAACGTGACGACACGAGTCTCATCAAACACATGAAGACTCGCTCGCCCGCCCGCTCTCTCTCTCTCCCTGCATGACTCCTGTTAATCAGACCGTCGTTCGTCCTCACCTTCCCTCAGGCTCTTCAGCTCTCTCCACCTCTCGTCTTCCTCTCCTCTTTTTGCTTCCATCTCTCTCTCTCTCTAGTTTTCTTCGCCCGTTACCTCCCTCGCCCACATTTCCTCAAGGTCGCCCTCCTCCTCCTCTCTCAGCCACCCGTCTCTCTCTCTCTCTCTCTCTCTCTCTGCTGCACTCCTCTTCTCCCTCCTTCATCTCCATCATTTCCTGTGTTCCTCTCGATCGCCACCCTCCACGCCACTTTCCTCAGCTTTCATTTGCTGCCTGCGTGGAGTGCGTCGCCCTCACACCCGAGAGCCTGTTGCTCGGCTCGCCGTCCTCAAGCCCCGCGCTCATTCTGCCGATTTTCTACCCTCATTCTGGGTTTGTTTTTTTTTTTCTTCAAGTTTCACAGAGGAGCAATCAGCGCGTGTTTCAGTGTCACTATCAGACATAATAATTTTAATTAGCTCCTTCAAGGAAAGTGCCCGTCTAAAAAGTCTGCGATGAAATCCGAGGGAGGAGCGTGAAGGTCATCGGATGCTCCAGGACCGATCATTATGTGTACTGAAAGTTTCTGGAACAGTTTAAACTTCCTCAAGGTTCATTTGAATTCAGATCGTTAGTTTGCAGGTTGTTTTTTTTTCTTTGTATTTTTCAAACGAGGAGAAGAACACTTTATAACTCCTCCGTTTTCTGCAGGAGAAAAAAAAACATGAATCGTGACGCTCGGATGCAAAGCTGCTGTCGGCTGTGCTTTGAATGTTTTAACCTCTTGTGTCATGGTTTGTTTGTTTTTTACTTTCAGTGTGAGAAGCAGAACGAGCGCCACGGTTTTAGTTGCTCGACTCGACGACCATCCACGACTTTACGGACGAAGCAGAGAAACGCTACAAGACCAGCGGGGGGCGACACGTCAATCAAAAATCACCCCCGAGTGTCCCCGTGACGACGACTAATAAGACCTTTATTTGTAAACATGTAAACACGTTTATGCTTTAAAAATGTGGACGTGACTTCCTGTTTTCCTGCAGCCAGCCTCTAGTGGACGCTCGATGAACTGCAGGATTTTGCACTTCAGCATTTCAACACTGGAGGCTGCTGCTCGCTAAATCCCCGCCCTCTGTCGTCCGTCACGTCGGTCGTGTCCGGCAGTTTCTGTCTCCATGTGGTTTCAGTATTGATCCAGATATTTTGTGCAGGTAAGTTATCAAAGTCATGCTGCTGGTATCGTGACGAGCAGCGTTGTGAATTCTTGGCGTGCACCGTCAGAGCGGAAAGAATGGAACTCCTTCGCGCTCCCTTTTGATCTTTTAAGCGTCCAAGAATTTGAACGGCATGAAGTACGTGCGGGCCCTGCTACGCGGTCGCTGCGAACCCGTCTGCGCTCAGACCCTCCTCGACCCCCCTTTGAACACTTTCACTATCGAACCAGATGTTTGTTCCTCCTCGTCGGCTGTGCGATGACGTTTAACATCACATCGTATAACGGGCGCGTTGTCACCGTCCCGGCCTGGAGCGCCGTGAACACAGCCGCGCTCTGTCAATAACATCAGAGGCGTCCGACTCTGAGAGCTCCAGTTTGAAACGTATAAGAGGTATTTTCAGTTTCCCTTCCATCCTTCACGAGCTCGTACACGATGTCACTCGTTTTCTGTTAACATCACTGTCACAGCTTTTTAACTATTCCTCTCTTTCCCTCCCCTCCTCCCCCTCCTGTCACTTCACATCCCTGCCATTTTTATTTTTATCTGCCTGTCCATAAATCTCTTTGAATCCTTTCTCTCTTCAAATATCACCCCCCCCCCCCCCCCCGTTCTTGTTTTTGCGTTTTCTCTTCCTGAGTTTCTTGTCTCTCAATCTTTTTTATCGTGTCGTTCTTTTTTCTCAATCCGTGTCACTCCTCGTTGCCTCGCCGCCGTCTCCCTCTTTCCTCCATTTTTTATCTCTCCCTTTATGCCACTTCATTCCCATCATTCGTCTTCTTCTTTGAGACCTGTGCGGCTGGTGTGTGTGTGTGTGTGTGTGTGTGTGTGTGTGTGTGTGTGTGTGTGTGATTGGTTGTGTCTCTAAGCTGTAAAAAAAGCAGCATACTGAGAAAATTAAAAAGAGATTTTATGCTTTTTGTTTTATGTGACAGATGGAAAATAAAGGATGTTGATGCGTAAAAAAAACAAATTTTAAGTATTATTTCGTGTGTGTGTGTGTGTGTGTGTGTCAGTGACAGACTTGTAGCAGGGGCGAGAGAGCAGCACTGTGACCTAGAGAGAGAGAGAGAGTGTAGAGTTGATCACGACACTGAGTTAAGTCCTCACTCTGCTCTGTGAGCGATGCGTGAGTGCAGGCACGCGTGGTCATATCAGAGAGACAATCATGTGTGCTCACACGTAGCGTACAGTATAATATGCATCTGTGTGTGTGTGTGTGTGTGTGTGTGTGTGTGTGTGTCTGTGTGTGTGTGTAATTACACGATACAAACACTGCAGCTGGAGAGCCACATCAGTGTCTGTGTTGAGGGTCCAGCTCTCGAGCGAGTCGCTCTCACCGACACTTAAAACAGCACTTCAAAGCAAAGCATGCTGGAACAACACAGTGTGTGTGTGTGTGTGTGTGTGTGTGTGTGTGTGTGTGTGTGTGTGTGGTTTGAATAACTTCAGGCCATTACAGCTGCATGTTTAACACACTAACACCAAGCGTGGCTGTTTTTTGGCGGTTCTGATCATGTGACTTCCTGTTCGCCTGCAGCCAGCGGACGCTTCAGCTTCAACACGAGACGCATCGATAAGACGTTCCTATAAGACGAGCCTGACGTTATTACACCGCTAACACCGACTTCATCTTCAGCAGTTTATTTTGGCTCCTCCCATATTCTGTTCACGCCATTTTGGTCTGCGCATGGTTGTAATGCTTTTCATTCATTACTGCAGTTTGTTTGTTTGTTTGTGAACATTTTGTCTGGTTTTGTCTTTTGAATTTAATTTGATTAATTTCCTCTGTTCTTTTTTTCTTTTGATTTTTATCATCATGCTTCTGTCTTATCGTCACCTTATTAAAATAATTGCCTCAGTCATTTTTGTTGTTGCCTAAATCAGCTCCTTAAGATGCTCCCTCTGCTAAAACCGCTTATAACCTCAGTTACACAGATCATGTGATCAACACCTTTAATATAATGGTCTGTGTCAAAGACGACGTGACGTAGATAAAATAAACATCTTAAAAAAGTATTTTCTTTTACCTCATGTTACATCATTAACAAACGTTGTTATTCGTATGTCAATAGTGATCTATTTTCACCTTGTTGAGTAAAATAATTTAAAAAGATCACATATTCAACATCTGGCTCAGTTTTTTGTGTTTCTTGAAAAACTTGAAAGAATGACTCAGGTGATTATTTTAACAAGGCGACGTTACGTCAGGTCTCTTTGAAAACGAGCCGCTTAATAAACACAAATAACAGTTTGATGTATGAGATGTGAGATGTGGATAGTAAAGAGTCGGCTCTATAGTCTGTGAGCCGTTAAGAACTTGTTTCATTATTGACCTTCGTATTAAAAGCATCGACGAGCGCCGCACCTGAAAACAAGCAGCTCGCTCAAGGACGTTTTAACGCCTCATCTGGATGTGGAGTCTCGTCTAATCACGAGGCAGGAAATGAAGCCTCACTTGAGAAAGCGAGGTGTAGTGATGGCACCTGATCTCTTTAAACCTCGCTCGCTGATTACAGCAGCGTTCAGCGCTCGCTGGGAAAGAGAAAAACGGCGAGCAGATCAAAAGGATGGAGAGCAGGTTGCTCACTCTCTGGGCAATTTGTCCACACTTAACAAGACAAGTAAATCACTGTATTCCTTTCAAGTCCTCCACAAAATATATCATTAACATCTTTGAAGCGTGTGATAAATTATCCAGGTACATCCAGCAGATACCTCCACGTTTGACGTGTCACGTCTCCTGGAGTGCTAAAGCGCCACGCTAATTAGCTTCCACAACAAAGTGCCGACGCCTCAAAGGAGAAGCTAACAAGCGAGCGTCTCCCCGAACGAGGTGGCGTTTTATTCTTAGCAGCGCTGACAGCACGCCGACTTTTTTTGTTTGTTTGTTTGTTTGAGGAGATGGTATGCACGTTAATAATCACGGAAGCGTCTGCTTTAATCTCCGAGGGTCAGTAGCTTAAAAAAAAAAAAAAGGCTAATCTGAACCCACCTGCTCGATTGTGAAAGTTTCCACCAAACAACAACAACAACTTGAAAGGCCAGGTTGTTGCTGGGAGTTAACTAGGCGGCGATGTGTTGTGCAGCGCTGCACCATGTTGACTCTGAGAGCACACGCCTGCCTGGCTTTGAAAGGTGAGGAGCTAATAAGCCTTTTTCTCCATGAACGCGGCGCCGGCTCTGTGCAGCGACTCTGTGAAATCCGACTGATGCAGCCAATTAAAATTCACAGCGAGGCGCACGGTCATGCGCGCTGAGAAGAAAAAAAAAAACGAGCTGCCGGACGGACTCCTTTGTTTTCGACGGGGGAGAGATGTTCAGATATGATGCATAATCAATCAGTGAAAATTCAAAAAAAAGGGGAAACATGGCCGACCACGAGGGCTTCGAGTGTCTTCTGCTGCAGGGCGAGAAGTTTGGGAATAAGAAAGAATCCTCCGAGGAGAATCTGAGGCAACTCTTGAGCGGCGAGGACACTTGAGTGCTTGATACAAATCAGGACAAACAATCAAAAATCACATCTGGAAATGAAAAACAAAACGAGGTAAACACAGGAAGTGTTTTAATTCATCCTCAGCGCTTCCTTCCATTTTTCTTTTGCTCATTTAAAAACGCACAAACTCTCTGTTTGCACATCTGGATTCATCCCACGTGGTCCTGATCTGTCCATCTGTCTATTTTACAGATGTTTTGTATACATGGGACAGTTTTGGACAGATCAGGAAACTGGGAGACAGACTTGGAGATGATGTGGTAAAAAAGGAGCCCCCGATTCAGACTTGAACCCGGGGGCCCGTTGCTAATCGCTCGGTCAACTGAGCGCCTTGTTATCGGCGGTTTAAGGTCGCACAAAGTTCTTCCTCTCTGTCGCTTAATGTGAGCCGACGGTGGATGTTTTCTCGTCGTCTGTGATTTCCCTGCAGGATTAAAGCTCCTTTTTTCAGCTGTAATGAAACAGACAGGAAAGGAATTCTGCTGCCTCTTCGTGACACACAGAAGCTAACGAGAACAACAGCAGCCATAGGATTGATTATTCCTCGACAGTTATTTTAAAAACAGATCGCTGCTGTTGCCGGGTAGATTCAAATGAAGCACGTCACGGCAGCCTTTCTTTACACGTATGACAGCAAAGATATAAGGATGAGAGAAATGACCTAATTAGAGAGCGGGAAAGAGGCGACACTTTGTCCACAGGGGGCGCCAAAATCAACACAACCTGGACGCCCCTCCCGAGGGGCTTTAAGCTAAATCTACTGAAACGATTCTTAAAAAGCGGTGGACTTAAACATCTCTGCAGTGTGTTCTGTAGCTCGCTGCTCTCGCTGCTCTCGCGCACGCCGCACAATTAAATGCATACAGAAATAAACGGCTCGCATCCGTCTGCCTGAACGTGTTGGCTCTGAGCCCCTCAGGCCTCCTCAGGCGCTCTCAGCACCACTCCGCACGCCGGTGATGGATGCTGCACCTTTCACTGAGATGAACGCAGCCACTGGACTCACACACACACACACACACACACACACACACACACACACGCACTCCCACGCTTCTGCTGAGCGCACACAAGCTAACACAAATACACAAAAGCCCGGCTGTTTCTTCACACACAGGCGTCAACATTAATAACCAAATGTTACACTTAAACTCTGCGCTGACAAACAGAACTGTGTGAAACTCTTCGTGTCAGCTCAGCTGCAAAACAACCGTCGCACGGCCTCGCACGGATACCTGCACCTAAGCACACACACGCGCACATCTGCACCTTCAAGACAAGACAAATGAAGACTGCATCTGGTTTCCCCGGCGCTGCAGACAGGCCCTTATAAAACATGCATGCTGTGTATTCCCCCTGATATCCACCTCGCCGTCGTACACACAATCACAGGCTCAAAACAATCCAAACCCAGGCCGCATGCAGGAAGCGACCATTTGTGCTCGGCTGGCGTGCTCCATCATCTTTTGACAGCCAATTATTCCATCACGCTTCACATGCAAACACACGGCGTCCAAAGTATACACACACACACACACACACACACACACACACACACACACGGGATGATGTACAATCACATCCAGAGTGCACAAACAGCTCACACTGACGCCCAGGTTAATAATTCAAAGCCCTGGTTAAGAGGGGAGCGCTCCCTCTATTCTAAATTATTGACAAGCAACATCCAGACTCTCTGCTGGTGACCTGGGGGACGGCTGGGAGGGAGAGCGAGCGAGCGAGAGAGAGAGAGAGAGAGAGAGAGAGGAGGTGGACAAACATATGTGAGGCAGAGGAGGAGGGGGGGGAGTTACAGAGGAGACAACAGGTTTATGATATCAGAGCGAGCAGCAGAACAGACGTGCACCCTCAACAAATAGTGAAAGCCTTTAAAATTGGAATTTAAATGGAATAGAGACAGAGATGAAGAGAGGTGAAAAAAAAGAAGAAGAAAAGCTGCAGCAGCTCTGATTTATTTACCAGCCTCTCTGCCTCTTTGTTGCTAAGGGCTGCAGAGCTGCTGCTGCTGCACACAGTATTCATTTTAGGCCAATTACTGCCTGTTGATGCCGCTCTCCTGGCGGACTGGGTGACAGCCTGTCGCTGTGACTGTATATGTGTCCGTCTGTCACTTTAAATCACATCTCTCCTCTCGCTTCTCTTTGCATCGACTCGCAGAGGACGGCGTTAAGAGTCCGTGGATAAAAGTCACATAAAGCAAGTCGGCAGCCGATACCTGAAGACACGAGCCGCCCTCTTCATCGCTGACGACGAGGCTGCCTCTCACAGAGACTGTTTAAGAGGAGCACGCTGCTGCTGGCGGAGGGTTTAGAGTCGGTTTTGTTCCCCTGGCACCGTAACAGCAAAACACCTTTAGGAAGCTTCACAACACTTTTTTTTTTTGTCAAAGAAACCTGTTTTGTTTGTGATTTAAAGATAAAAGTACGAGAGATGTTCCAGAAGCTTTCAACGCTGCATCCGTACATGTTTCCCTGTTTTTTTTTTTTTACTTTTAAAGATGGAGTCTGCAGACTTCTCAGTCAGCGTGCTTCCATCCATGAGTGCTGGTGACAGACAGTCTGCAGTCTGCAGACACACCGGGTGTCCTCTGACTGGATTTCAAGGTTCGGTTTGATCATTTCTCCGTGTCCCGATGACGGCAGCAGATACAATCGAACAAATCGGACGCGAATCAAACCGGCGGATACGTGGCGACCGAGAAGAGAAGTTAAAATCAGAGCGAGGAGAAACACCGAGCGGATAACGCTCGTTCTAAAACGAGTGTGAACCTCGTGTCGGCGTTCCTTCCTGCTGCACAGGCAGGTGACAAACGCCGGCGGTTAGCTTGTTGCTAGCATGCAGCGTAGGATCAAGCAGTAAGCGTGCGCCTTGCAGAGAGTGAGAGCTCGTGTCACCGATGAGCTCAGCACCTTTAAGCGTTGGAGCCGTGTGTGTGTGTGTGTGTGTGTGTAAAGGTATGAAAGGTTTGGTTGTGTGTTTATTCCCCCGTGCAGAGCGTCGTGAAACACGCGTGTGCACTATCGATCCGCCTCCCTCACACGCTGCCAGGCCGACGTGTTATTCCTCTGCTCGCTCCTCATACACGTGTTCCTCGCTGACCGGGCTCGCACGGTCCTGCATTTACATTCTCCCCCGGAGATGCTTTCACTCGCAATTAGCTGCTGTTTACATCAAAGAGAACATTCTTCAACATGGTGGACGTGCGGCTCGGGGCTGCCGTCGCTGGGGGAGCTGCATGTGAATGTTCGCCGCTGGAACACTCTGCATGTGTTGGCAGTTTGGCGTTTGCTTCGGGCGCCACACAGCTACAGAGACTTTGGACTCTTCAGCGGGGACGGAGGGACACTCGAGCGCTCGGTTGACGCAGAAGCTTTTTGGACAGGATGAATAATCAATCATCTCCACCGGGGGCGTCTCAAGGTTTCAAACTTCCATCGTTTGCAGTAAAACTTGTTTCCATGGAAAGATCAAAGCAGCATGTCGGGGGTCATTTCTACAAACACTCAACAACCAATCAGAAATGAGCAGATTTCAGGTTGAGCTGCATGTGTGAACGCTGAAAGATTCCTTAAGAAAAAGGAGATTTACTTTACTGATCCCTGAAGGGAAGTTACGAGTCCTGCAACACACACACACACACACACACACACACACACACACACACACACACACACACACACACACACACACACACACACACACACACACACACACACACACACACACACACACACACACACACACACACACACACACACACACACACACACACACACACACACACACACACACACACACACACACACACACACACACACACAGCACTCGTGCACAAACAGGATGCACACAAACTAAATGCACGCTGTGCAGCATCAAGCCTGACAGTATAGAGCTCCTGTTTGGACAAAGAGTACGAAGGGTAACAGGAGGAAAAGTGAGAAGTGATTCATCTTAAATGACACATGAAATGATCTCTTTGAAACTTGTTCAATGAGTCGGTCCCTGAAGGAGAAAATTAAGATTACACCTTCCAACAAGGTGAAATAACAGACTGCTTCCACGCCTCGCTGTGACGAGACGAGGAAGACATCAAATCATCACGTGCAGCCCAAACAGGAAGCGGGCCAGAGATGTGAAGCTGCACACACACACACACACACGCACACACACACACACACACACACACACACACCAGGTTTCTCTGTTATTTCCACATGTCAGTACCACAGCGAGCCGCCACACCACCACAATTACATTTCAGCTCCACAGCGGCTCGGCGGCGGTGGGAGAAAACATCCTCTCACACCGGCACAGAAAAACACGTCATGTCCAACACGCTCCGCTCTCTCTCTCTCTCCTCCGGGTGAATTCCTTTTATATAATTACGGGCTTTTAACCACGACAACCGAGGTTCACGTCACAAACCGCACATACTGTACTCGAACACAACCGCTGTCACACTGAGCGGCTCTGAATGAAGGTTTTATTTCTCTGTGCAGGGAAACAAGCTCGCGGGTGACGATCATTAAAGATCATTTAAATCAGAGCGATTAAACTGAAGTCGGCTGTTCACACGATCTGAGGCGCACGGACCCGAAACCATCAGAATCTTCATCATGTGAGACGTTCAGAACACAAGACTGAGATCAATCACTTTTCATACAACGATGCATCACAAAGTGCTCGACGTAAAAATAAATAATATGACCCCAGAAACAAAGACGTGGCGAGATGACGCCATCGTTCATTCTTAAAAACGAAATGAGATCAAACGTCTCGAGTTCGCTTTCGGCTTGTTGGCCGTCGGTTGGTTTTAGTTTGGTGTTCTGCTCGACTGAAACGTTACAAGCTAACGGGATGAATAGCCGATAGCTGATTGGATTGTTATCGATGATGTCATGACTGACCACGAGCTAGCGGAGTGTGACATGACGGTTCACGCTCCTGATATCAACCTCGCTTTCAGATCGACGCGACGTGTTCACGATATCGAGGCAAAGAACTGCACTACCCATGAGCACGGAGCGTCACAGCGAAGACTCTGATTGGTGTAGCTAGTTGTTACCATGGCAATGTTTCCCGCCCCTCTTTGTGAGCGTATTGCTAGCTAGTTAGTTCGCTAACATGATATGTATTAATAACCTTTATTTACAAACTAAAACAACGACAGAAGTGACATTTAAGAAGAGGCTGTGTCACTCGCAATGCATTGTGGGATATGAAGTAAAAAACAGGGTCTTTGTGTTGCATCAAACTGGGAAGATTCACTTTAAAACGATGAACAAAACTTCCTCCAGGATTGTTCACAATGAGCTTTTCTGTCCTCGTCGCCAACATTTCACGTTCCAGGAGTTCAGGCGACCAGCTCTCGAATATTAGCGCTTTGATCTCCTGTCATTGTGTTCATCTATCTATCTATCTATTGTTGCACCAAAGAATTGATTTTTTTTTTCCCCCCCACACAAAACTGAGATTCATCCTGCTGCACTTTTGTTGCAGCCCGCTCTACTTTTAGAAGACGACCTTGTGAGGAAGAAAAAAAAAAAAAACACCAATAAAAATGTTTCAGCAAATAAGAGAAAAAAAAAAGTATATTTCTCGTCTCCTTGAGTCGGTGATTCTGTTTCTATAACAATGATTCACCAGCGTTGACTAAAAGTGCTCGGCTCTTTAAAACTAAAACATTTCAAGAATTCGATGAATTTGTTGGAGTTCAGGACTCGACATGATGACAGAGTTCCTCAAGTGGCCGGATAACAAAGCTGCTCCAGGAAACAAGATGTCCGAAACACTCGGAGGTGGACCAATAATGTTTGTCCGTGGAAAGACACTTCTGCTGTCTCCCCTCCACGAGAAATCAAAGCCTTGATGTGATAGAAGTAGACCGAGCGAAAAGCTGAAATATCCACGACAAAGTCCCAAAACGAATCTGAAATAAGCCCAAACATGAAACACTGCAGCTCCGTCAGTCGACGCATGCTGCGCTAGCGTTTAAACGTTTCATCCCTGTCTTCAAATAGTCGGTCAAAAATCTTCTCAAACCATCTCCTGGGTTCAGAGACACATTTTAAGAACGAGAAATCTGCTGTTAAAAGACGCCAAAACACACGAGCAAGCAACTTTCAGAACTCCTCTCTGTCCTCCATGCAGACTGAACCGGCCCGACGCCCGTCCGTGCGTCCTCGGGAGGCCGCCCCCACCCTGTGATGTGTATCAACTTAATTGCTAACCCTGCGACTCCCCGCTGAGCTGCACACAACACATCCCATAATTACAGGACGGCCTCCGCAGTCAGATCGCCGCGTGGATTCCAAAACATTTGGGATCGACATAAAAGCCGCCGTTTCCACTAATCCTATGTTTTCACATCCAACTGTGTGTGTGTGTGTGTGTGTGTGTGTGTGTGTGTGTGTACGCACTACGGGCCGCAGACAGAGCGACACTTCACACAACACGGCGAGCAGAGAGCGGGGCATGAGGCCAGGCTACGCAACGCATTAATAATCCATCCAAAAACTCATTTTCCCACAGTCCCCTCTGGCACCACATTACTTCTGTGAACGGCTTGTTTGTGCAGCGTGTCGTCGAGACTTGATGTGTCTCTGTGTGCGTGTTAATGCCCATCTTTATCTGGACTCTGTGTGTGTGTGTGTGTGTGTGTGTGTATACACACCTACATTACACTCAGCTCTGCATAGAGAGAGAGAGAGAGAGACAGAGAGAGAGAGAGAGACAGAGGAGGGCTGACAGACACAGGGAGAGGGAGACATAAATCTTATGTGCGGGGGGATTAATGTCGTGGTCTTAGCGAAGGCTATTTTCCCTTTCCTGAATCAGGAGGTTAATCGTATTACCTGTGAAAGCGACGGGTAACAGCGCACAACGGCGAGTCGGAGAAACAGGACACGGAGAAATACAAGAAGACGGGAGGAGAGAGAGAGAGAGAGAGAGAGAGAGAGAGGTGCGACCTGTGTGGTCCACGTGCACGCTGAGGAGCGTGGAGGAGCAGAAACATCTGAACAGTGTGACGCCGTCGTCGTCGTCGTCCCGCCCCGGGCGTCTTCGCACGCCGTCGTTTTTTTCCCCTCCTCCTCTTTCAGTCGACGCGGGACAACAACTTTCTTTTCTCCTCACACGTTTATCTCCTGCGATCAAACACGTCAGTTCACCTGAAGAGGACTCCAGTCTGCAGATATTTACACATTCATCCAAAACGGAGATTAAAAAAAAAAGAGACGAAGAAGAAGAAGAAGACGAAGACGAAGACGAAGAAGAAGAAGAAGAAGGAAATGAAGAAACGGCACCTGGAGGAGATGAATTTAATTTTCTCAAGCACCTCTTTTACTTTTCCAATCTCGACTTTAAAGAGGTTTGAAAAGGTGCAGCACGGCGACGTGTCATTAAGGCCGCTGCCTGATAGCGCTCCTCCGGGATTCACAGTGTAATTAGCGTTAGCGTGGCAGCCGGGACGCTATCACACGGTCTGATCTGCATCGGAGACGCCGCGGGGAGGGTTTAAAAGGGCGGCGCTTCCTGCTTCAATTACCTGCTCTGGAACGCAGTCAGCTGGAGGACGTGACATTATCGCGAGCCAAAGTGGGATTTTAACACGCCATTTTATTTGTGTCAGTGTCATCTTTTATCTCCGCGAGCTCGTCCTTTTCGTTGTAATTACGAGGCAGGAGCGGAGGCGTGATGGATGGATACGGAGCCGGGAGGAGAGAGCGCCAGGAGACGGCGTCACAAGTCCATCAGCTCGGCCGCCATGACGGAGGAGAGAATCATCCGACCTGCACACACCTCTCGCTTTACGAGACGTCCACCGCGCAGCGCCGTGGACAGTTCTGCAGGAGATGGGAATCGAACCCTTCACCTTTAGAGACGGCCGACTCTAACCACTGAGCCACAGCTGCCCACCGTGTTTAAGATGCGGAGAATACCACACGCCGTTTTCTCCTCCACATCGCACCTCGGCACACGTCGAGAGATTTTACCTCCTTGGCAGGATTCTCACTGTTTACTGTGTGTTTGTATCCCTTAAGTCGTTACCGTGGCAACTAGAAAACGCTCAAGGATCATTCTGCTGCCTTTATGAAGAGCGATTTCACGTGCAAATGTTCAGCGAGCAGCTTCACACGCGCTCCGTGCTCCGTCAGGTTACGGACCGGCGAGCGCAGACGCCGTGTCCCCCCGTGAGCGTGCTCGTGTGACGCGTCAGTGAAACCGAACGCACCGGGCTCGTGTTTGTTCTTTCAGCCGGCGTCCTGCTGTGACGGGAAACCGAAGCCACAAAAGGGACAAATCACTGAATGTTCGGGGAGTCCAACTTTTCTACATTTAAGATACGAGATGTTTTTTGTCTCCGCACGCAGCCGAGCTCGACGCCAGAATTTAAAACAGAGAGACTCTTCTTCTTTCTATTTCTGCAGCGAAGAGAAACAGACGAGACAGCGGGGCGTCCGCCATTAGGAGATCCTCTGCTGCGGATTCAAGACCTCCTCTGAATCACTGAAGTCTGCTGCTGAACTCAGAGAACACAACGACGTCTCTGCTCCGCTCGCCGCCCAATCACAGATCATCAGCAGGCGTCACGCCACGACGGCCAGCCGAGCCGAGTGTTGGATGTGTTTCACCGTCAGGCGACTTTATTAATCCCAGAGAGGGCGAGTCCCAGTCACAGCTTCCTGACATGGAGACGATATGGAGACAAACAGAGTCACATGACAGGAAGTCCTGCAGTGAACGAATCAGACGGGACGACGAAACCGTCTGAAAAAAAAAGCTTGAGAGAAAAACAAAAAGTGTGAAAATCTGAGGCGAGCTGCAACCCTCCACATGGTGTGTGTGTGTGTGTGTGTGTGTGTGTGTAAGAACACAGCCGACAAGTCACACAGGGCCCAGGCTGAGTGTGTGTGTGTGTGTGTGTGTGTGTGTGTGTGTGTGTGTGTGTGTGTGTGTGTGTGTGTGTAAGAACACAGCCGACAAGTCACACAGGGCCCAGGCTGAGTGTGTGTGTGTGTGTGTGTGTGTGTGTGTGTGTGTGTGTGTGTGTGCTCACCTGTTTGTGAGCTGTGCACACTTTGTGTGTGCGTTTGTGAAATGTGGGCGGATGACTAACACAGCAGGTGAATCACTTCAGGCGCACACACACACCTACACACAAACACACAGATAAAGACACACACACACACACACACACACACACACCTACACACACACACACACACACACACACACACACAGTAGGGTGTCAAGGCCACCCTGCAGAGAACGCAGCCGACAACTCCTCCACCCGATTTAGCCCCGTTAACCCTCGGTTGACACACACACACACACACACTCATATGCCCATGCCCATGCACTCACACACACACACACACACACACACACACACACACACACACACACACACACACACACACACACACACACACACACACACACACACACACACACACACACACACACACACACACACACACACACACACACACACACACACATAATAAGCATAATGAGGTACGTGTAAACAGCAGAAGAAGAAGCTGGAGGTCCAGCACGTCTTCAGTCACGCAGGAAGTTCACCTTGACCGTCAGTTAGGGACGAGATATGAGACCTGAATATGAATGAGTGAAAGTGTGTGTGTGTGTGTTTCATGCAGACTAGGTCATCTTTGTGTGAGTGTCAGGGTGTGTGTGTGTGTGTTTGTGTGTGTCAGTGTGTTTGTGTGTGTCCTGAGTTGTTCAAATGCCATAAAAGGTCAGCTGTAGCTCTGCACCAAGTTTGTGCTCAGACAGCAAACCATGACACGCATACACTACAAGACCACACTCACACACACACACACACACACACGCACACACACACACACACTGTCACTCACAAACACACAATTGATTTTCATTCATATAGAAATGTTCAATATCAATGACGACACACCAAGGACACTGCGCTGTGTGCTTCATCGTCACACGCACGCACGCACGCACGCACGCACGCACGCACGCACGCACGCACGCACGCACGCACACACACACACACACACACACACACACACACACACACACACACACACACACACACACACACACACACACACACACACACACACACACACACACACACACACACACACACACACACACACACACACACACACACACACACACACACACACACACACACACACACACACACAGTGTAATATATTGAATAACTCTGTGTGTCTTTAACATCCTCCTTTGAGATGATGTCACTGCTGAGACTTCTGATTGGATATCACTTCATACGTTTTGATCCATTACAGGAAGTCTGAATGATTCAGCAGCTGCTCGATGACATGAAGCTCCAGTTTAGTCTCCCTGCTGGTCACATGATGAGCCTGTCTGCAGCACCAATCAGAGAACAGCATGTTTCACTGGCTTCACGCCGCTCCAGGGCTTCGTCATCTCTGGGCCAATCATGTGCCTCGTCTTTAAACCCCTACCAGCCTCGGTCCTATTAATCCCAACAACACATCCAACTCTGGAAAGTCTAAACCTATCTCTCCAGATGAGTCCTGTCTCCGTCTTTGCTTCAATCAAGACAAGAATTTAAAATGTTTTTTTTATTATTTCAAGCTGAAATCAAAGTCGAGTCAACTTTCATGAAGTTGTTATCAGGGGACATCGGAGGGATTTCTTTGGATTACCAAAGACAGAAAATTAGTAACCCACGTGCTCTGAAAAAGTAACAAAGTAAATCTGTAGCAGTTTGTAAAAACTTCAACCAATGTCTGCCATGAGGTACCGACCTGATGAACCAATCACACGCCTCCGAGGCTCCCGGCTCGTTCTCTACCCCATGCATGCACGATCCCATAATCAAAGAATGAGATGAGGCTTCTGGATCAATGGCGCTCGTGCATGTAAGTGAGGGGCGTGGCACGGGGGGGGGGGGGGGGGGCAGACGGAGCATCAAGGGAATGCTACTTTACACATCATGCTAGTTTTAAAAAAATAACCGACACTGAATTTAAGATTCTTGTCATAAAAAAGATGAAAGGACTTTTGATCTCGATTTGGACGCCTTTCTTCGAGTCGACTGACGGTTCTGTCCTGGTTCCTCTTCTGCCCGTGGAAACGCGTTCTCACACTCGACTGTTGAGACCCGAGGACTAAATTAAAAACACATAACTGAGACGTTCTTTTCCCATGTGAATGCGATAACGCCGTGCAGATGTTTGTCCATTCTGTAAAAGGATGTCCACTTTTTTTTCCTCTTTTTTTAAACCTCCTCCCGCTCTTTAAAATCCCATCTACTAATATTTGAGGGCGTTCCTGATGTAAACAGAGCAATTACAGCCTCGTAGACCTTAAATCTTTGCTTCCTCTGTCACCAGCAGTCGATCCTAAACGGCCCCGAGGGCTCCCTCAATCATTTTCAGAGTGAATAAAACGTCCTCAGCCAAATAAATCAGCGTGCAGCTGCCAGCAGGGCGACACTGTTTCAGCAGACATGGCGCCTCGGTGCAATCACAGCGCAGACCTTTCACTAAGGACCCTGCCTGGAAGGATGATGTCAGGAGCGGCGGGCAGATACGGCAGGGCGTGGTCACGGGGCAGAGCGGCGGGAAGGTGATAGCAGAATCACGCAGGAGGAAGAGATTAGAGGGATGTTTTTTATTCACACTGCTCCTAAATGATTGAGCGACTCGCATTAACCCTCGTCATCCGTGTTCTCCTTCGAGTGTCCGAGAGAGCGATGAGAGCAGGAAGGACAAAAAAGGGGGGGCGAGGGTCAAACGTCTCGAAGTCTGCCTCGTCCTTCTCCAGCAGCCTCGTCTGACGCCGTGATTGGACGCCCTCGGCGACCAGATAAGTGTTTCCCAGCTGAAGCGTCTCATAGCTGGAATAATACTTCACATCAAAATGCAAAACGCGTCCTTGAAAATGGAATTGAATTGCGGCGATCACCATCTCAGATCTTCGTGATGACAATCAGCACTCGGGTTTACCAACAAGTGCTCGCCTTGACTTTCATTAAGATTATTCCAGCAGTTCAACATCCTCGACCGCCCCCCCGATTCTTGCCTTTATCAACTCCTGGAAATACATTTCTACTTTTAATCTTCCATATCAGATAATTGCGCTGGTCCTTTGAATTTATTTAAAAATCAGAAAACGTTGCCTCCGCAGACCCACTTAAAAACAAAAACCCAACAACTAGCAGTGACCTTATCCAAATCATTGTTTCTGTAACAAGGCTGATTGAAAAGAATCAAATTTAACGCAATCAATCCCCGGGAGAAATCAGGAGGCACAAACAGAGAATTTTAAAGTGTGATGGAGTCAGAGGAGCAACGAGGGAGCGGCTGAGTGAGGTGAATGTCAAACACGGTTCCTCGTAAAGAGCTGTAAGATGACAGATGAGGAAATAATCAGGACGAAATGACGATATGAGCCGAGGAATTTAACCGCTTTAGTCCGAGCTGGACGATCAGGATCAAACATGTTTATGATACTTGGTACTTTTATTTCCTGGTGTTACGGTCAAGGTGAGTGACACGCCCCCTGCACACCAGATGATATTTATGGTCTTGATCTCGGAGCGCTGTGTGCTACTCTGTGTGCTAATGTCGCTAAAGACCGACGAACTACAGAAACATCACGACTCAGATGAGATGTCGCTCGTGGTTTTCTACAATTGGACTTTCACGTGTGCGACGACAGACGGCGCCCCCTGCTGGTCGTTGGAAACGAACCCAGTTTAAGTAACTTCTTCACTTGTTTTACTTTTTAAAAGCAGCCGCTGCGTCCTCGTCTGACACGCCGTCTGGTTCAGGGCGTGCAAACAGACGTCTTTTAAAAAAGAGAGAGAGAGAGATTTTTTTTTAACTGTGATGCTGCGTGCAACAAAGTTTGATAACACGTGAAAACACACGATCACGCACAAAATATGCACACGGGCACCTCCAGAGCCATAGATAAAGAGAGTACACACACACACACACACACACACACACACACACACAGAGAAATCAGAGTGGAATCAAAGCCAACCTGAGCCTACAGGCTTATCTTCACCATGTGCCGGTAAGAGACACACACACACACACACACACACACACACAAACAACCACACACACACACACACAGATTTTCCAGCTGGTGAAATCAAGCTGGCTTTGTGACTATAAGTCCTGAAAATTAGATAGCTTGCCGCTACTGCGCCCTATGGAGGGATCACACACAAAAACACAGTCACACACACGTGTACGCATACACACTCGCAGATTATAAAGACACCTAAATCTTCTCTTTCTCTCATTCCTGCCTCACCGCACTGCTGGCATGTGCTGCTGCAGACTTGATTACATTCATATGGCTGTGTGGGACTGTGTGTGTGTGTGTGTGTGTGTGTGTGTGTGTGTGTGTGTGTGCGGCCTGATCCTTTGGATTTTCAGAATCACCGTTGCAATCTGTTGCATGGACGGACGGATGGATAGATGGAAAAAAGGAGGAGGGAGGGAGGGAGGGAAAACAGAGCACAGGAAAAACTAATTACAGAACAGAAGGTCCCTGGACTCAGCGTACACACACACACACACACACACACACACACACACACACACACACACACACACACACTCGCTCTGCCACTGTCTCCATACCTCAGACAGACACTCGATGTAACACACATGCAGTGAAAGATGGGTGATCCCCGTCCTCTTCAACCTTCACCTCCATAAAAATAACAGCGTGCGATTGGACAGTCATCACGCCGCAGTCACCTCTGCTGTCCGAGAGGTGAAATACAACTGGTCACTTCATAAAAGCCAAGGATCCTCCCGGAAAAACCAGACAACAGGGCGGCTGGAGATCGAGAATATATCACCTGGCACACACACACACACACACACACACACACACACACACACACGCACACACACACACACACACGAATAAAAACACATTGTGTCTTCCTTGCTGGACTCGTCCTATAAATCTAATTCGACCGTATTTTTATTCTGCAGGGAGGTGTGTCTTTGTGTGTGTGTGCTTCCTTGAGGGTCATTCTGTGGACATCAAAGAGACTAAACTACACCCCAACAAGAGAACAGCCGATCTGACTGACACTGATGTTTGTTTGTTTCATGATACAGACGGATGATCGGAGCGAGGAAGACGCAGCGAAGAGGACATACGGACGTCCAAAGTCACGGAGGACGTGTGCACGGCAAACAGAACGCTGAAAGTAAAGTAATAACGCAGAGCAGGGTTTGAGTTCTTCACATGAATCTCACTCCAGAGAAAAACTTTATTGACACCCGCCCGGCTGACAGAAACACACCAAAGAACAGAGACGGATGTCTCGCAGGACGGAACAGCGTCTGCGACGTGTGTCACTCCTTCGGCAGCGTGAGCCGCCAGCCCGTCCAAACACCTTCAAAGACGTCAGGTGGGAGTCGGCTCCTGCAGGTGCGTCTAACAGGCATCGTCTCATCCAAAGCTGTGAGCTGTGTTTTAACATCCACAGACACAGACGGGGAAGGATTGCAATCCAATTTCACTTAATGCTCCACCTCCAGGAGGAGCCCTGGGAAATCAGGCTTTTAATCCCTGCTGGTTGTTTTGGTGAGTCAGAGTCGCTCAGAGTGGAGATCAGATCCGTCACTCTGTTTGCACTGAGGCTTTCACACCAGGTGGACCTGGTGCCTGATACTGTCTGTCACCAGTTCATGCTGGTGCGCTCTAACTCTCCACGCCTGCAGGTCTCTATTTGTGCATGTAAACGTCACAACCAGATTTCAGAAAACCTGAAAATGCTGGTAGTCACACCATGCAAATATTCATTTTATATTTCTATCACATAACCCATCTTGTTACTTTCTTATATTCTTCTTCTGTTGATTTTCTTTTTTAGCTGTGTGCACTTTAAGGTGAAGCCTTAACTGTGTAATGACAATAACGGCCTTCTGTTCTAGTCACTCTGCAGACACGACCTCAGCCTCAGGAAACCAGGACGCTGCTTTTTCCAGACACACACACGGTGGCTGCAGCTCGTGTTGGACAAAAACACACATCTCAGGCACCTGTGCAGAAAAAGCTGCAGTAATCACAAAGCAGGATGCTCGTATTTACAAAGATGACCCACGTCTGTCCGTGTGCATGTAAACAATCCTGAATATGAGGATACACATGCCGACGCGTTCATCACATGGACGCAGACCTCATGAAATCCTCTGTTGGACCGTCTCCTGTTCCGGTACATCCTGTAATTTGCTCTGCTGTCTCCTGTGGACGCTGGATTCTGGATCTGCAGGGTCAGAGTGTTTCTGTATCCTGTTGAGGATACATAATGTGCAGCATTGGGCTGCCTGTTCCTGCGCTCTCTGTTCTTTCTCTCACACACACACTTCCATCTACCTAATCCTGTTCTATCACACACACACACACACACACCAATCAAAATATCTGCCTGTGTCTGAGCGCCTGCAAGCATTTATTTATGTTCACAGGTGCGTCACAGAGGAGCCAATGGGAGTGTTAGTATTCCCCAGCATGTCTTCCCCATTGTTTGAACACTCCTCAGCCTGCAACCTCGCTAAGCTCCGAGTCCGGCTCTGTGCACATCAGACCAGTCTCTCTCTTCTTCATCACTCTGACTCTCAGTCAGTCTGCATCGCCCCGCCAGGATGTCCATTATTTGAAATGTTCCATCATAATGCTGCTGCTGCTGATTCTCTCCCAGCGTCCAGCGATAAAGCTTCCAATTTCACACTTACACTCTCAGAACATGCACATAATTACATCGCCTGCCTGCTTTTTTTTTTTACACTCCCACACACAACACACACAGCGTGAGCAGCGTCTATAATAGCAGCACTCGCCAATCAAAGCGGCTCCACAAGGACGAGAGGCTGAAGAGACTTCACCGTGAACATTTACTGCTTTTGTCCGAGTTTGTATGAAATACGGACGTCTCATGTCAACGTATTGAATCAGAGCGGCTATGATTCACTTTTTAACCAACATTCATGTGAGCTTATAAGCTAGCTAACTTGACCTTAGGTGTGTTCAGCTTTTCAACCATTCGATTTGATGCCGCCACTGTTTGCTATGCTAATAAAAGGCGTAAACCCGGAGCTAACAGTCAGACAGCTAGTGTAAAAAATGTGTCATAAATTTATAAAGTAGAAGTTTGAAAGCATCACTTTAAAAAAACAAAAGGACTCTTAAAATGCAAAATAAAATATTTAGTCCCGAACATTATTTACTTGTGGTTAATACAAGTTCAAACACATTCGTTGTTGCTGCTGTTGTTTTTTTTCGAAATCTTTACGCAGTGTCTTGACATTTTTTTTGTAAAATCTGTATTTTCATTTTCATCCTTTATATATATTTTTAAATCGTTCTGCTGTTAGTTTGAACTTCTGTATGTTCAGCACCTGCTAAAACATTGACAATAAAGACGACTTTGGCGTTTGACTTGGTAAGCTAACGTGAGATTGACGATTAGCTGACGAGTCATCGTACGTTTATTTTTACGCACCCATCAACAACACGCCAACTTTTAAGCGTCCCTCCGTTTGCACGACATCCGAGGAATCAGGCCGCCGTGTGACTGATGTGTGGAGCAGGATTTCCAACGTTTAAAAAAAAAAAAAAACATATGCTGCACAGAGTTTCGGTGGCGAACGCAACAGCAAGGGTGTCAACAAGACGGGCAGCTGTAGCGCTCAGGAGCAGCTGTTCGTTTGCATCCACATCTGGCAGCGTCTTTCCTCAGTCCACGCAGACGCGGCAGGGAGACGGTCTCAGGAGAAGGGGAGGGTGTCAGTGTGTGCGACGATTATTCACGTGTGACGCCGTGACATATGTACGCTTTCGCCCTCCAGGCCGACCGGATGTCACGTTTTACTGTACAGGCAGCGCAGCGCGTCGATTTCATTTTCAGAAATATATCTCTCCTCTTTTATGATTCCCCCCCGCCCCCCCCGAGTGAAAACTATAATTATGTAAAACATTCATTTACACGCTTGGTTGGTAGAACGGCGCACAAAGCCACAGAACGATGAGGCATGTTTGCATTGGGAGAGATAAGTGTGTCTGAGTAAACCGACTCTCGTCAAACATGGAGTGCGAGGACCTGCTGCCAGACTTAAGCACAAGAATCAATAGTTCACAGCTGCGAGGGCCACTCCAATACAAAACACTCTCTATAATACCTCCAGGCGGGAGGAACATCTGCTGGCTGGTCATACACATTTTATAAACTGTATATCGACTTATTTGATTTTACCTCCAACTTTCTGTTTTTTTTTTTTTTTTAGTTTGCTGCTACTTTCCGGATCTTCTATCCTCCAAAGATTCCCGCCTCCTGTCCGTCATTTTCCCTCTCCTCTCTCCTCTTCGCAGAGCGTCCTACTTTTTCATCTTTCGTTCTTTTCTTCACTCTCTGTCTCAACAAGTCGCGTCCAACCGCTCGCACTCGCTCATTTTGTCATCATCTCCGTCTCGTCACGTTCCTCCCTCACCATCCTCCCATCTTCTCCTCAACCTTTTTCTCCTATTCATTAATCACATCTTCATCTTCTGCATGTTGCATTCTGAGGTTGTTGTTTTTTTAAATCTTCACAGAAATTTCGCCCGACACAAAAACTAAAAACACAGCCAAAACAGTGGCGAGTGGCGCTATCAACAGTTTCACCAGCCAGCCCGTCTATGTTTGTCCTGGCTCCATATTAAATCACTAGAGCACATCATCATCATCATCACCATCATCATCACCATCATCATCATTATCAGCTGCCGCGAGGGAATTATGACTTTATTTTTGTAAAACTGAACAATACAGACAAATTGTCCATATTTTGTAAGCTGGTGGCCACACACGCTCACGGTCAGGCTTCAGAACCATTTTTATAAATATACATATATATATATATATATATATATATATATATATATATATATATATATATATATATATATATATATCATATATAAATATTATTACTGGATGAAGCCTGAGTGACGTCAGCCGTGTGTTCCTGCAGGGGGCGCTGGAGTCCCGTCGATGGCGGTCTCCGTGCTGGAAATGCTGTCTCAGGCTAACGTTGAGTCAAGCTAACGACAGGCTGAGAGCTGAGGCGGGTTTTAAGCCTCCTGACAAACCGCTACACGGCGCCCACCTGTCAATCAGCTCAGCTACACGCCTAACTACAGCTAACATGTTTATCCGTCATGAAATCAGTGCGTACCTGTGATAACTAATCAGAGCCACCAGGCTTCATTCAGACCTCCAGTAAAGCAGCCGGAAAAAACTGTCTCAAATGTTTAAAATCAGCCTGAAGATTTCCACTTCACGTCTCTGCATCAGATCGAGACATCAAATTAAAAAAACATTTGAACACTTAAACTTTAGCTTCAACTCTAAATTGAAATTGCCTTCGCCCTCAAGGTCGTTCATCATAAAACAGCACAAGAAGGAGAATCAGGTCGACACACGGGCAGGGTCTCATCGGGTCTAAATGGGTTCATGTCTGTGTTCAATGGCTTCATATTTCAAGACCGGAGACAAAAACTCCTTAATGACGAAAAGGTGACACTTTAAAACTCGTCCTTATGTTAACTGAAGGGGCGGGGCATTTATGACTTGAGACGAAAACGAGAGAAAATGTGATGAAACACGACGAGCCCACAGACGCGCTGCTTTTTATCCACTTTGACAGGTTGGGCAATGCAACCCGCTGCTAAGCTAACGTTTGACAATCTTCTACATTCTTACGTACTTCTGCTTTCACTTTCCGTCCATTAATGTTTCTGATTTAATCCTCCGACATCTTTGAATTCCTTCCTCATGTTCCGTCTTTTGTTTCATCTCCTTCGAACATCCCGTCCTCTCTGATCTTTCGCTTACTGCACACATGTTTTCATCTTTCCCCACACATTGCCTCATCTTCATCATCTCGCACGCTTTCATGTCCTTCCATCAGTTAGGAAAAAAAAAAAAAAACTTCCCCCTCTGTCATCGTCTGTCACCTCGCATCTTCCCTCCCCCCCAAATATCCCCGTTTCATATCCTCATCTCCCCGTCGCTCTCCTGTTCAGTCTCATCGTCTGTCATCTCTCCGTCTTTCATCTTCCTTTTTCCAAAACACGCCACTCTACTCCTCGAAGACACAAAACAGAGAGGGAATGATGATGCATGTGTGCGCTATAACTCCTCTTAAGTTACGTTTGGTCTGAAGACAGAAAGGAAAAGAAGAGTTTGCAGAAATGGGTCGTCTGCCTCTTTTTAAGTTTCCACAAACAAACGGATGAAAAAGTGAGAAATGGAGCGAATGCGACGCGTGATTTCATCACAGTGAGTCATGTGAGCTCTCGGCTCGAGCGCTTCATCGTGGCGTTGAAGCTTCGATGCTTCGCAGGGATCGTTTTCAGTCTGCACTCAAAGTGACCTTTGACTCTTAAACGTGGAGCTGGAGTCATCGCTGCGTGTTGAAGACCTGCGTGTTCGCCCCTCAGCGCGTCACACGTGTTAGCTTGACGCGGTGGCTAAACGGAGAACATCGGGCTTCATTCATCAATATCTTCTTACAAATACAATTTAGCATCAAATGATTGGACGTTCACGACAACGGAGACAAATCAACGTGTTCGGGACTTTTTAAACCGAACTGAACTTCGACCTTTAACGGAGATACAAAGCTGATGTTTTTAACTTTTTAACTAAATTATTTTTAATTAAGGTTTTAATCTTTTACACTGCACTGTAACTTTTAATTTCTTTTCCGTATACTAATTAAATTTTAATTATTTTTTACTTGAGCATATTTTAAGTTTTAATAATTTCAGTGATTTTTAGCTTGTTATAGTAACTGAATAATCTTTTCTCTCTTCTGTCGTGATGCTTTTGATGTGTAAATCACTTTGAATTGCTTGTTGTTGAAATATGCTATATAGATAAACTTTTGTGTAACTGTTAAGTCCCACCAGATGTACGTTGGGTCCATGGATCGGATCAGTTTGCGTGTTCTTCCTCTGGCTCCGCTGTGATCCGGCAGCAGATATGCTCTGCTGTGCTCGGAGAAGAGCGAGCAGGACAGGAAGTCGGACACCGAAACAATATTTACAGATGCGATTTAATTCAATTTCGGAATAAAATATTCCGGTTTGTTGATGAGTTTTAAAAGGTTTTTATTCCGGTATAATTCCACTCACATCTCGCGCTCAATCGATCAGATAATTACGGCAGAAAAACTCGAGCTGCTCCGTGCTCTGAGAACGAAGCCTGTGGGACGTCTGAGCCGTAAAGGAGAGGAGACGGGTTCATCGAACAACACCTGAAATCTGGTTCTTCTCTAATGTGCTCGATAAATAAAGCTTTCTTTTGAAAGACAGGAAGTGTGCGTCAATGCGTCCTGGACGGAGGAGAGCGGCGTGCTGCCTCCAGCACACGGACCCTGAGCACACTGAAAACATGACGCCATGATGCTAACAAACCAGGAATACTTGTCTCTGCAGTCTTTGTTTAGCTAAGTGTGTGTGTGTGTGTGTGTGTGTGTGTGTGTGTGTGTGTGTGTGTGTGTGTGTGTGGTTACATAAACAGAGTAATGGTGGGTGTCAAGCAAAGCACAATAACATTGTTAGACGTTTTTAATAAGTCTTTATGTAACGTTTTAGGGGGCGGCTTATGACATCAACTAAATATGTCAAACAGTATTATCTCAACACATGGCGAGCAGCTGACACACACACACACACACACACACACACACACACACACACACACACACACGTAGGCACAAACTGGAAAACGTCCAAATCGGACTACAAGGTCACTCAGCCGCAGTGAAGACGAATCCACTCGCTGACTGTGAGGCGATTTAAAGAGCTCGCCGCTGATTTCAGGTTATACGGTTCAGCCTCTGACATCTGGACCTCTTCTCATGAAGCGCTTCATGACTGTCTTTACATTTATTTATTTTTTAAAATCGATTCACTTTGATTGGAGGAGAGAAAAATAAAAATGTTTTCTTTCACTCGCAGGTCAGTCGTGTTGTTTGGATTAACGCCAAAACACACATCATCATAAACCCTAAGGGGGCGATCCCCCCCCCCTCATCTCGACTATCGGCTGTGAACGTCACGTCGTGGCGTCGGCCCTCGCTCTCTCTCTCTCTTGTAGCAAGTGAGATCTCCGCGCCCGCAATCAGCATCCACACCGAGCGAGGAATCAATCACAGACGAGCCGAAGACGGCAAGTTCTCCACCGACGGAGCAGAAGGTGACGCGAGGAGAGAGAGAGAGAGAGAGCGAGGAATAAGCAACTCTGTCACTCTGATTCAGTCGTGAAACGAGGCCGTTATTAAGCCATCTGTATCGCTCGGCGCCGGCACGCTCTCAGCAGTAACTCATGTAGAGGAGGAAGTCAATAATTAAAGAAGCCGCGGCAGCTGGAAGGAGAAAAGGTTGTGAAGTAAATCCCTGCGCTTGATCGCAGCAGAGGAGTGTAAACAGGTTTCAGAGTGAGACCTCCCCCGTCGACGCAGAGTGAGACCTCCCCCGTCCACGCAGAGTGAGACCTCCCCCGTCCACGCAGAGTGAGACCTCCCCCGTCCACGCAGAGTGAGACCTCCCCCGTCCACGCAGAGTGAGACCCCCCCCCCGTCCCACGGCGAGCTGGAGGGCCGTGTTCTGCAGGCAGGTCGTGATCTGCGTCGAAGCAGGAAGCTGATTAACAGCTTCACTGTCTTCACAGGAAAACGAGCCTCCTTTGTCGTTTTCAAAAGCTGCATGTGTGAAAGCAAACAGCCACGTTTTTTTTAAAGTTTTTCTGCCTGGTTAACTCGGTTAAAAAACTTTTTTTTTTTTTTTTTAAGTTTCTCTCAAAAGTTTTTTTTTTTTTCTTAATTAATTTCTTAATTAGTAAAAACAAGGAGCTGAGCTGACTGACAGGTGGGCACATAGCCAGGTGTCGAAAGGCCCGCCTCAGATCTTCATCCGTTAGCTAGGTTGAGTTAGCATTTCAAAGATGGCGACGAACTATCCTTGGACTTCAAAAAAAGCTTCTTTAGAAAAGGAAAGAGTGGCGTTAGCGAGACTGCGTCCGTGTTTCAGACGAAGTGAAACAACAAACAGGGTGAACGTCTGAAGCTGCTCAGAGACGTCAAACCTTCAGTTTAGGATTCAGAAGTCAAGCTGTCCTCGCACCTCCTGCTGCTGCTGCTCTCTAACTCTGGATCCATTGTATCAGGATGTGTGTGTGTGTGTGTGTGTGTCTGTGTGTGTGTGTGTGTGTGTGTGTGTGTGTCTGTGTGTGTCTGTGTGTTTGTTCAATGCCACGCATCACCTCCTATCCTGTCGAAACAATGAAGGTCATCCAACCTGCCTACAACAGGATTTCCTCTAAATGTATCAACACACACACACACACACACACACACACACACACACACACCATTGCTTTCCATGCAAAAGTGTTGAACAGAATTTCAAGTGGAAGGTCACGTCTTCATTTCGATCAGCGGGTCTTCATGAGGTAAAGAGCCACTTGATTCAATCAAGCCGTCTGATTGGTCAAAGCTGTGCTGATTGTTCCCGTCAAACCCCTCCGCTGTTCTCGCTTTATTAGCTTGCTGTGCCTACTACTACTACTGCTACGGTAACCATGGCGACAGAGGAGTTTATCTGAAGGAGGAGAAGAAGAAGAAGAAGTGTCCTCTGAGAGAGCGAACACTCGTCTGATTTACAGGAACGAGCTGAAACCTGCAGCTCGCTCCGTGTGGACTTGATGAAGGTGAGGATAACAAGGTAACACCTGCACTAACGCGCTCGCAGCGCCGGAAAACTGTGACTCCAGCGTCGCCCTACATTCAGTCCCGTCCACCTCGACTTCCTGCAACCACTGCAGCAGCGTTTAACCACGTTTCTACCCTGTCGACCTTCGTTTCAGACGAAGGCTCAAAAATGTGCAACGTTCACTTTCACCTCCCGAACGGGGGACAACGCTCCCGTTCGTTGTCTGCTTTTTTTTTTTTTGCAAGCGAGGAAAATGAAGAGTAATTATCCGTCTGGGAGTGAGAAAAGAAGGAGAGGAAGGGGAAGTAAATGTTGGGAAGCTGGCAGATAAAAAGGGAGATGAATGCTGGTTTTAATGGCGCCCTACACATTCTGCCTTTGGCTCATCGCCGCAGATTAAAGTGACTCGAACGATCTGCTGGCTGATATTTCGAGCCGTGTGTTTCAGCCTGTGATTCAGGTGTCAGTCTGTTCTCCAGCGATGAAGGAAGAGTGCTTTCATAAAGACTCTCACACAGACCAAATGTAAATGCCAGTGTGCTCGACTGGCCTCGCCGCCCTCGCCGCGCCGACACGTTCAGGGTTTATCCAGCTGATTAGATCTCTTTGTCTGACCCTTTCCACTCCACTCTCTTTCACTCCCATGAATCCTTCATGTTTGACCTTTTCACCTAACAGGAGCTACTTAACCGCAATGCATCCTGGGAAGTGTAGGTAAGTCGCCGTGTGTGTGTGTGTGTTTATTCATCCATCGTATCAAGTTGTGTAGTTTCGCCTCGTCACGTTCAATCAGATATTATTGTGCCGTGTTTTATTGCATCACTTTATGCTGAGTCATGTTTTACCATCTAGCTCAGTGTCGGGTTTGAATCACATGACGTTTAACCCTTCTGCATCCTGGTGTCCAATCAGATCGCACCGTTTCTCATATTTATATCTTACAGTATAATATGAAATATTTCTGTGTTGTTTCGTATCGAACCAAAAAATGTAAATCTGATTTTTTATTTTTTTGGTTTTATTGAAACCTTCTCGTATCGTATCCAATCACATGGTGTCAGACGCCATCGTGCCGTCCCCTCTCGACATCGAGTCCTTCGTAGCGTGCCGTTCTCTATCCGAGCCGTCTAAGCTTTATATCGTGTAGCATCGTCCCGTGTGCTGCGGAGGCGTTTTGTCTTGTACCTTCTCGTGTCATGTGACGATGCTCACCGAGTCAAAGTTAGCGACTGCGAGCGCACACGTCCTCTCCTGTCTGTTAAATGTCTCTCCAGGATTAACACGCCTGACATGTGACTGTGCACGACATCAATATAAAAATAGCTGCAGGCTCAGTTTCCCCCAGAGTTCCCTCCACACATTATCTGATGCAATGCTCCGTGCACTCTTTGAGCTCTCTCCTGTGCGTCTCTCACAGTTTGGCTCTGCGTGCGTGCGTGCGTGCGTGCGTGCGAGCGTGCGTGCGTGCGTGCGAGCGAGCGTGCGTGCGTGGAGCCTGTGAAGTGTTTTAGCCGTAGAAAACGGTCTGCAGCGACCTGGGCATGAAACCGCCTCCAGGTTCGTCCGTCTCGAGAGCTGATCCTGTCCAGCCTACGACGTCGAAAACAAATCCACATTCACACAACAAACGTTTGCATCAACTACGACTGATGTGTGAAGCTTCAGGTACTGAAAGCTGTCGCTGTGATGCATCATTCGTTTAGCAAAGGTGACAAGAAAAGGACTTTTTCCTTTTTGGTAAATGTTCTCGTGTTGTTGCTGCTGTCGAGAGGAGATAAAGACAAATTCACCCAGAACTCGTTTCACTTCGTCTTCTTCATATTTGGTGACGATTAAATTACCCGTGCATCTGATATTCTAAAAGTCCATTTCATGAGCAGTGAGAGCGGCAACATGTCGTGGAGTTCGGGACTTCTGTTTGTGGGAATATCTGATCTCATCGATAAGCTGCTCACCAAGAATCGCAGTGTCATGATTATTCACGGCCCAATTGAAGCTCCATCAGAGAGCTGCACGGTCTCCACCGCCCACCACTAACAGGAGGAAGACATCCACGCTTCACGTCTGCACGGGAAGTTTTACAAGATAAATAGATGACTTGAAAGCCTCGCAGACTTACATGCATTTGGATCTGATTTCCTTTTTTTTTTTCTTGAGATATCACAGCGCTCAGAGTGATGGGAGCTTATCGATCGATGATTTGATACACTAGCTGGCAGAACGCATTAGATCTGTATCTGCTGACGTTCTATTAATATTCTCCGAGTGTAGAAACGGTCCACGCTCGGAGGAAGCGGGCCGTCTTTGGAATCGACAGATATGCGAGGAGGCGGCCTCAGCCGAGAAACCCAAGGAGATGTTTATCAGATCAACATCTGTCAGCTGAGCATGCACACATCAGTAATTACACCTGACCTGGATGCACTTTGGGCTTTCACTCCTCCTGTAGGTTAGCGTGTTGATGTCTCACTGCATCACACGGCTCTTTGTAATGAAAGCGTCTCTTTTAGAAACAGTGAATGTCGTACCTTTCCCGTCAGCTGCAGGCAGCAGAGTATTTGCACTCGTGCGTGAAATGAAAAGCGTGGATTTGTTTGAACACCAGGCGTAATTACATGACATTAAGTTGAATAAACAGTTCTGAATAAACATGTTTACAGGGACAAACTGTCTCCATACAGCGTTTTGATGATGCAACAGTTTCTAAAGCAAATTCAGAATATTCCTGTTTTTGTGTTCAAGTGGCACCTCAGTCGGTTTTATTCGTCGAGACGAGCGGCAGAGTATTTCTCAGGGAGTGACGAGTGTTTCGTAACGTCCTCCACAGCACAGACGGAGGCTTTTTCATAGTTAGAAAAAAAAAGAAAAAAGACCTTGATGATGAAATCAGGGTGATTTTAGTTCAAGCTTCTAATTTACTACAGGAAGTCTGTGTTGAGTGCGGAGGACGTGGGTGTTCACAAGGCTGAGAGAGAGTCTCCAAACAGAGCTGTCACATTTGGATTCGGAGGATCATAAAGGAGCAACTTCCATTTGGTCAAATGTATTCTGATGATCTCTGCGAGCGTTGACACGTGGTGCATATATTCAGACGATGCATTCTTCACATCCAGGTTGAACACTTTTAGCTGCCATGGAAACGCTACATGAAAGACGATAACTCTGAAGGATTCTCCTCCAATGTCCCAACAACTACTGGACTGACTGGCACAAGATTTGGTCTCCGGAGGACGAATCCAAAAACCTTTGGTGAGCTTCATCCTCTCCTTGGAGGGGAGGACATCTGTGTCTCAACAGCTATTGGAGAATTTGAATGATGCCCCTCTCCAATGATTCTCCTCCAATGTCCCAACAACCAATGGAGGGACAGGGACAAACATTCCCAGTTCCAGGGGGACGAATTCATGTAACTTCAGAAACTTGAAACTCAACATCTATTGAAATTCAACATCATTGTGTGACATGTTCACACTCCTCAGAGCTCCAGTCCTGCCATGAAGGACTTTTTTTTTTTTTTTTTCCCAAAATTGCTAAAAAGTCATATTCACAATAGCCTCTGGTTTCAGCTCGTTTTAGCATGCTAACACATGTTTGCCCACTTGCTGCATGTAAAGTGATGAATGAAAACAAAAAGGGGAAAAAAGAAAGTCAAAATAAATTAAAGGTTTGTGACGTACCTGTTGACCAGCAGGGGGCGCAGATGGTCCAGATAGGTGTTGGAGCGTGCGGGAGAGAGAGAGAGAGAGAGAGAGAGAGAGAGTAAATTAGCATGATGATAAAGTTTACGGTTGTGAACAAACTGTGGACTCTTGGTAGATCTGAAGTAATACGTCATTGTTCTCGTGCATCAATGAGGATATTGATTATGGTTCGGTATGACAAGTGTCAGAATCGGATATGTTGGTGCATCTCGACCAGGGTTAGCATTAGCATCTTAGCAGTGTTCCTTAAGCTTTCCGTTTGTTCAGTACTGCCAAAGTGTCCCGTTACATATCACACCGGGAGGTTTCAGACGTGCAGAAACAACCTCCTCCTCCGACTCAGGTGATCTTCACGCCGCCGTGACTCACACACTCAAAAAACGCTTTTTAACACTGAAAGTCAGAAAGCAGACGCCCCGGCACTATTCTTACCAACCTGTGAGAACACGTGCAGTCACATCGTTATGTAGCAGAACACAGCGGAGGAGCCGTTTCTCAAGCGCTCTTTATTTATATCATTTTGAGATTTAATTGAAAACAAACTTATTGAATCAGTCGTACTCGGGGAGAAAACAATCGCAGGCCTGTGCAGCTCTGCCGGCTTACTTCATCAGAGACCTCCCAGAACAATACAGTCCCAATATTAGAGCTCAAAGCTCGGGCCCACCAACAATAACAGCCACTTCTTTTCTGTATCAGCCAGTCCTGCAGCTCAATATCAGCCACTTTACTCCCCATTTCATTTGATTATATCCGCAGAGTAAAGAGCGGCAGACGCGTCTCTCTGCACAGAAATCAATTATACAAACGAGCAAAAACAAAAACCGCCTTCCAATTTTAAAGTTTTTTAGCGTCCAGGGAATTATTGCACCTGACGTGACGCCGTCAAATGAGC
This sequence comes from Symphodus melops, assembly GCF_947650265.1. Lineage (NCBI taxonomy): Eukaryota > Metazoa > Chordata > Actinopteri > Labriformes > Labridae > Symphodus > Symphodus melops. Next base: position 21,972,700 of record NC_136708.1, read on the forward strand.
CGCCGTGTTTCCACCGACGCTCTCTGAACGTACAGAAGATTATTTAAACACATTTTACAGTCAATTACTGAATCATGCAAATACTGGATTATGATCCTGCTCTGACTCGACTCCATTCACTCTGCTGACAGGAGCGCGGCGTGCGCACGCTCGTCTCAGCACCGTGTGCACCTCCCCCTCCACGTCATTCAGCACCCGTGCACGTCGGTCTCTGCTGATTGTGTAAGAGCGCTACAACAAATCTGACTCGGACTCTTTGAAGGATCCTTTAAGTTGGAAGGACGTTGCACCAGAGCAGCAGAGACGGAGAGAAAAAAAACAGAAATCATTCCAGACTAATCAATCAACGAGTGCTGCTTGTTGGTGCGACGCAGCGATGGGAGGTGAGCGGACGCCACAGAGCGACACGGTCACTGCGTACCTGCGAGGAACAGAGGGCGCAGAGGGGGGGCGGGGGGGCGAGGCGAAGGCTGGCGCACTGACAGCCTAATGACTACTATTACCAGATGTGCCTGACAAGAAGTGAAAGCTAACAGGCTTTATTACTGAAAGTGAAGCCATTAGCCGTCATAAGGTGGAGAAAAAAAAGTTGTGTTTTCAAGGACGTGTGAGGAGGGAGCGAGTGTCAAACAGCCATTTTCCTGCAGAAGTTGAGATTAGTAACGTTGTACTGACCCGTGACTCGCTCAGTGATCCGTTAACACAGAAAACCACTGAAGGAAACTTCTTTAAAATCTGTTTTACTCTGCTGACTCGACACAAACATCACGCCCTTCTTCTCCATGTTTGTGTTTTCTCTTCTCTCTCACCTCCTGCCTGACCTTCTCTCTCTCTCTCTTAAAAACCTCTCATTCAACTGGACTGGGTTGAAGATCTTCAGAATCCAGATCTTGTTTTTATATTATTTATTTTACAGGAATTGTTGGGAGGAGAAAAGACTTCAGAATCAGCTGTTTGCTGAGAGATTTAGAAAACTGTTTTGTTTGGGACCATCCACAGCGTCTCAACAATCAACTATACGCCCATTTATCCACATCCTGTGTTTCCTAATGAAGCAGTAACGATGTGCAGTCTGAGGTGTTTCATTACTGTGAGCAGTGTGTGATATTAAAGGCCGTACACAGACACGACGGAGACGTGGCTAACAAGGTGAAAAAGGACATTCATTTTTCATCTCGTTGTTCTCTGCCTCTCCTCGTCCTCCTGTCACTTCACGTCTCTCTCACTCCGTCTCTGCAGGCCACACATTCCTCTCCTTCCCTCACGCTTTAAAACGCCCCTCCCTCCCTCCCTCCGTCCGTCCGTCCGTCCGTCCCTCCCTCCGTCCATCCCTCCCTCCGTCCGTCCCTCCCTCCGTCCGTCCGTCGCTGCCGCAGCTCGTGGATTTCATCACCGCTGAACGTTCGGCTCTTTTATCTGTTCTGTCATATTCAACACGTCACTTTCAAACGACGTGTCATTGATTAACTTTCAGTCAGGGTCAAACAGTGTGCAGCCGGCGGCGTTAAGGTTCAACGAGCTGCTTGGAAAAGGTCACTGAATGTTTGTGTTGGACTTTTATTTTGAAAAGTAACCTCTGCAGAGGAAGGTAACCACAAAACGTGACGTGAAGGCAGACTCAGGCTGAGAGCGTTCATATTTATCTATTTTCAATGTAAGATTCAAACAAACGTTTTAGTCGAGATAAAAACAGTCAGACCTGTTTAGGTTCCACAGCTCGCTCGCTCGCTCGCTCGCTCGCTCGTCGGCCGCCGCACGAACGACAAACAAAACAAACCCTCACAGCTCATTAGAGAGAGCGAGCACCTGGGCGTCGTTATCACAGCAGAGAGCAAACGTCTTTAACAGTTCCAGCATCAGCCAGCCATAATCACAATCATCATCACTGCCGACACACAGCATGTGGCAGTGTGTGTGTGTGTGTGTGTGTGTGTGTGTGTGTGTGTGTGTTTGGTAACCTTTCGCCACAGCGCAGTGTGACACTCTAAATACAGTTTCCACCTCAGTGACAGCAGGTCCCCGAAGACCTCAGGAAACGCTATGCAGCCTGGGAAAACTCTGTGTGTGAGCGTGTGTGTGTGTGTGTGTGTGTGTGTGTGTGTGTGTGTGTGTGTGTGAGAGTCACAGAGAAACAAAGACCTCTTTTCCAGCACAGGCTTCTTGTTCTGATTGCTAATTAGCTTCTTGTCGACAGTCGCTCCTGTGTGCTTTCCCGTCACCGCTGAGGCACAAACACAGTCACAGGAATAAAGAGAGAGAGACACACACACACACACACACACACACACACACACACACACACACACACACACCTTGATCTGTGTGTTCCTGCAGCACTAAACACACACAGAGAGGGCTGCATGTTTTCAGTCCAGTGTGTTTTTAAAGGAATATTTAGCGAGTTCACGGTTACTCTGCTGCTTCACGGGAAGGACGGCGAGATCCGAGAACAGAGGCCGACTTAAACAAGTGTTCATGGTGAAGAGACGGAAAAAAAACACCGGAATCACAAATCAGATAAATTGTTTTTTGAGGCCAAAACTCTTTTTTTTGGATCACGTTAAACATTCAGACGCATGAAGCTGAAAGCAGCAGATCTTCGAGCAACACGATCGATCAGCTCCCATTATCATACCATTCATTTTCTGCCAATCAGATCATTGATTCATCAACCTGCAGCCTGATTGATCTTTCACACTCGCAGAAAGGCAGACACTTCACTTTTTCTCACTTCAACTTTCTAATTATTTCCTCTCAATCTTTAACACACACACGCACACACACACACGCACACACACACACACACACACGGTGTGTGTAATGAGCTGCGGTACAGTCGCCTGCTCTAATAGAACAGTCACAGTGTGTTACTCGTCTTCTCTCTCTCTCTCTCTCTCTCTCTCTCTCTCTCTCTCTCTCTCCCTCTCTCTCTCTCTCTCCCCTGCAGCTGCTCGTGCCTCATTTCATTCAGAACAAAGTCGACGTTCCCAGCCGGTACGTCGCTGGGAATCATTATTCCCGCCCAGCTTGGGAAAAAACCCAACCAGGAACGCCGGCCTGAACACTTGAAATCTTTGACTCGACTCGTGAGATGGCGCACGCGTTGTTCTGGTTCCCTCTCAGGCTGTAAGTGGGCGAGCAACAGGTCTATCTCTCTCTCTCTCTCTCTCTCTCTCTCTCTCGCTCGCTCGTCTTTCTGCTGACTTTGTGATTGACTCAGATTTGCTCTTCCTGTCCTCAGCGCTGTTTCCTGCCTCCGTAACACTTTCACTCTCTTGTCTGATTTCACATGTGACATGTCTCACCACGAAGCCGCACGGCTTCCTGTCCGCGATCACATGATCTCCTGCTGACACCTTTAAGCTCGTAGCGGGACGACGACAGAGACACTTCTTCTTCTTTTGAATGCAGGAGAAACGTGACACAAACTCGCCTGTCATGACGTCACTGTGTGAACCCTGAAGAGACGCCACATTTAAAGGCCCCGACACGCCGTCTCTGTCTCTGTCACGCCACAAAGATCAACCACCACTTATATAGCAAAGTCCGTTGTTTTGATACTTGAGGACCATTTTCACACGGCTGTGTCTCACCGCTCGTGTTCCTCCTGATCCGGAGTCATGTCTGATAACGAGCTGAAAACGGCGCCGGCGTTGTCAAGACTTGGTCTTTTAAAGGAAAACAAAAAAAGAGGAGGCCGTGGGCGACACTAAACTACAGCTGCACGCTCGAGGGGCTTTCCTGAACCTGAACCAAACAGCCAATCAGAAAGAGCCTGTTCAACATGTGGCATCAGCTGAATGAAGGCAGGTCGGCCGGCCAGCGGGGAGCGACGGCGCTCCTCGCCGTGTCAGCGGCTTTAAGAGGATCTCATTCATCTTTTCTTTGAAGTTTTGATCAGATACGTCGTCATGTGACTTCCTGCTGCTTCACAGGACGCTGAGTGAATTTATTTTAAACTGGTGATAAAGTGAAAGCCTTCCCACGTTGTCATGGTAACCAGAAGAGAAAATAACAACCTGGCTCTCACTTCTAAAAGTAAAGAAAGGTGAGCCAGCTCCTCTCCAGCCAGGTGCTGCTCGTGGTAATGAAGCAGCACGTGATGTTTTTAAAACTCAGAGACCTTCACGTGGATCGTCTCCGTGGACGGCGGCGGCGAGGAAGGAAACCCTGCGGGGGCCCGTGGCCCATTTCAAGCACAGCTGTGGTTTCTGCTCTAACCTCGTTTTTCTTTTTTTTCTCGCCGCTCGACCAGAAAGATCTAGAACTTAAAATGTCACAGGTTCAGGTCTGTAAAGGGGGTCAGGTCTCCGAATGAGTCCTGTGGTGGTCGTGGTCGTGTGGTACAGGAAAGTCTCCCCGGCTGAACAGAGCGGAGACATCCAGCGAACGCTCCTGATTCACTCGTCCTCGTCGAACGAGCTGAATAAATGAAGGGCACACCTGCATGAAGCCGCCTGTTTGAAAAGCACTGAAATGGAACTAAATATTCCAACTGAAATCACATTTCAATTTGGCTCACCTGAAATCAACCTGAAACGTGAGTCAGTGTTTTTGACCCTTAAACTTTCTACAGCTCTTCTGTTTTTCACTCTGATTAATTATTCTGATTTCAACATCTCCTCGATGTTCACTCTCAAAGCTCTATTGTTCGTCTTTATTAACGCTATGAGCTCTTTTTTTTTTTTTTTACCACAGAGACAAATGTCCTTGAACGTTACACAACAGTTTAGTCTGTTAGTCAGTTTTCAGTCCTCTTCTCTGTGATGACGACTTTTCAGAAGTCTGGATTCTTTTCAAAATGTCTTTTTTTGTTCCCCCCTCTTCTTAAAAAATAAAAAAAAAGTTTTAAAAATGTTTTAACATCATGACTTCAATCGATTACAAAAAGAAAGGGACAGCCGTCTCTTATCAGATCGTTGTGCGAGGTGCTTTCCGAGAAGGTTGCCGTGGCGATGACGTCTTCACTTTCACTTTCACTTCCCAGATAAAAAAAAAATTCCCTCAACTTCCCAGAAATGAGAGAACGGGTCTGATGAAATCTGCAGCCGGAGTTAAAGGAAACACTTTGTGTTTAAGAGCCTCGTCTCAGTCCGGCGTTTTCACGCTTCAAGTAAAAACATGGAAACAGCGGAGGAGGCGGCGTGCTGGCTTTTATGTCCAGCTGATCCGTGTCGGTCCAGGTCATGACCTTTAGGACACGCTCAAGTCGGCCCAGTCGTCCCGCACCTGCCCCCCCCCCCCCCTCAGATAATGCTTCCCCCATCAGGCTCTGACGTTACACCTGGTGTTTCCATGGCAACGATAAACATGTCGTGTCTGTCACACACGTGTCCCGCTCACCGCGATAAAACGACTGATTTCTCTGGATTTGATAACTGTGGCAAATATTTACCGGCCCCCCCCCCCCCGCCGGTCCTGAGGCCGCAGAGTTAAAAAGTCCCCGTGTTCAGCCGGCGCCCGGCGGCCCGCCGTGCAGCGAGGAGACTTTAAACATTGAAATATGTTCAGAACTTCGCCGTGTGACTTCGACGCCTCTGAGCCCGGGAAGCCGACAAAGAGTGGATTTAACCCTCCACTTGGCTGGATGATACAATCAGCCTGTGTGTGTGTGTGTGTGTGTGTGTGTGTGTGTGTGTGTGTGTGTGTGTGTGTGTGTGTGTGTGTGTGTGTGTGCAGAAGCGTGATGATGAGTGTCAGGGTCATTTGGCGGCGGTGTCACTGGAGTGCAGTGTGAAGTGAGACGACACATTAGCACATATTTGTTCACGTCGGCGCTCTTCTGGCTGAACAGCATGAGCGACTACAGACAGGCGCCCCCCCCCCCCCCCCCCCCCCCCCCCCAAAACAACCCGGGGGGCTTCCCGCTTAGAGGACTACTGACTCGACCTAACCAGTGGGCCATCATCTCTGTGCGTCCTTATAATTTAACTGTTTAGGGTGAAGGAACGCTGAACCCTGAAAAAGGCTCACGCTCTTTTATCCGTCTAGATTCAGATTATTAAATCAGAAAACACAGTATAAAAAAAACCCTCTGACTTAAACATGAATGAGAGACTCAGAGCTCAACTTTAATTAAAGATTCATCTTCTCTGAGTCATTAATCAAACATTACAGTTAGCGAGCAGCAGTGGAAAAATTACTCATCCAAGTCTCAGTGGTGCAAACATGTTGTTAAAGCCCCCCCCCCCCCCGTTAGTCTTCAAGTTGATGCTCCTTCTCTTGAGGCCAAATCCCAGCATGCATCAGTGGTCCACTGAGCCTGAGTCACCCCCATTAGGCAGCTAACTACTTGCTCTCCACACCCGTCTATGCTAATTCACAGCTAGTTGGTAAAAACAGCTGCAGGTCAATTGCTAAAAAATATGCATCAGGGCAGAACCAGAGGCAGTCCGGTGCGTCTCAGCGGGTCAGAATTCAATACCCCCGCCTGAACGTGGTTTTCATCTGACAAACGGAGACGGATGCAGATGTGCGTCCAGCTGAGAGAAGGTGAAGCTAATGGCGATGCATTAAGAACAACCAATCAGCAGTCCCCAAAAAACTCTGACACATGGGGGGTTTATGAGATGAAGCACGAGCACACGTCGCTCCTCTTCTCATCTCCCTCCCACGTTCTCCCACGTACTGCTCGCAGCAAATTTAAACCGCCGGATCAGACGTCTTTTATGGGTCCTCAGTCTCTAAATAGAGTCTCCTCTGTCGCCCCCTGGTGGTGGAACTAACAAAACTCCACCTTTAAGAAAAAGCTAAAGACCCAGCTCGTTATGAACACCTCCACGCCGCAGGATCAATAACGTTAATCAGCATGCTTTCAAGCTTTGCCTCGAGTCACTTCCTGTCAGACTGTTCGTTTGCACTTCCTGTCGTCAGATCAGCAGCAAGCCTCTTAATGCGACGGAAGAACCATCTTGTGTTTATACATTATTAGACCGCCAAAATGAATCCATAGTTACATGTTTTAAGGTCATTTCCTGAGTGGGTGATTCGACTCTACATTTCAAATCAGCCTGCAGGAAAGTTGCCGGGTCAAAGTTCAGATTTCGATTCGAATACCTGAGCAGCACGTTGAAGAAGCCGGACTTTAATGAACATGGACTTTTTCTCCATTTAATGAGGAACAAGCCGGTAAAATAATCCATGAGCTATGCATGCAGATCTGATCATTTGTGATCTCTTGTTTTGGGCCCTGAGGGGTAAAAAAAAAAAAAAAAAGAAGAAATCTTTGGAGCTGCGGGTTTAGCGTTTTATTTACGCCCTCGAGCCAAATCACAAACAATTTGAGCGTTTCAGACACATGTGGACGTGTTTCACGCTCCGGCCTGAGTAGCGTGAGTTGTGCTCCGCCCTCAGTGAACACGAACGAGGAGCGGTGGAGATAATCACACTCACTTTCATTGGACGCTCTCCAATGAAATCGTCTGAAATGTGAAAAGGGTTGATGAGGTCGCTGGAGGCAGACTTTAATCAATGCCACCGCAAACAGAGCCCAAGGTCACGAGCACAGCACGGCCCGCCGCGACAGATTGACGAGGACGAAGCCTGTCAAACGTTAGTGGTTCATACTCGGCACAGAGCTCGCCACAGCGAGGCCGAGGCCGAGGAGCCGGAGCCACATCAGAGTCTTCACAGCACAATGTGTGTTTTTAAAAGAAACCACACGCCATCTTTCCTTGGCACCAGGATTCCCGACATTTACCACGGGAATGTTGTTTCAGCGGGGGGGGGGGGGATGAGCGAGGGGGGGGAGGAGGACATCAGCACAGCTTTAGGTTAAAGATGTGAACACACATTTTAACTCTTGTTAAGAGTGCGCTGCTCTTCAAACTCGTTTACAGCCGTTGCTTAGCAACAGCAGCCCAAACACCGAGCGGCTCTGATAGGACACCGCGCTGGTCTGCTGGACACAAGCGCTCTCATGTGCTGATGATACAACGTCAGGAAATACATCTGATCCCCGACATGTGAAGAAACTTACATGAAGGCACAAAAACGTTTAGAAAGAGAAACATTTTCCAGTTCTTCGCCTCGCAACAAAATCATCCTGAAGATCTGAAGCTCTGGTGCTTTTGAATATTGTCGATCACATGAAATGACGTTTCAAATTAAACGTCGATCTCATCATTTCAGCCGCTCGCACTGCGACGACCTCACAGCGGGTCGTCGACGCTGCTGAACACCGGGGGGGGGGGGGGGGGGGGAGTCTTTCCATCAAATCTGCAGCAGAACTAAAAATCACATCCACACTTTCTTCGACTGTGAAGTGTAATTACTGCAGCAGGATCCAGTGCAGGTCTGTCCACGTGCTCCCAGTTAGCAGCAGGATGTTTTAATGTTAAAACACTAATTAAGCAGCAGCAGCAGCAGCAGCTCTCCTCTGTTCACTGCAGTTTGTTTTTCTGCTCGCTCTCTCTCTCTCTCTGTCTTTCTCGAGAGCATTTTCCTGCTGAGGTGGCCTTCCACTGCTGAATGAGCCCTGAACACTGAAGTTAATACCTGCGATAATCTGTTTAACTCTTCGTAGTCTGGCGCCGAGCGTGCTGACAGCTCCAAAAAAAATCCCTCGCCTCTCCGCTAATCTGCAGAGTCACTTTCCTCCCGGTTTCTCCGTCACTCTTTGAAACTCGTCTTTTTCATTTAACCAACCTGCTCCGTGTTTAACTCTCACACGTCTTTTTTTTCCCGGATGCTTTCAGCGTTGGAATCTGCGGCGTCCCAATTAGCGGGGACTGAATGCTCTTCTCTGTCGCGCGGCCCCAATTTGGGATTTCGTCTGATAAGCAGAACGCCTCTTTACATAAAAACCCTCGGCTGCTGCGGCGTTAATGAATTACTCCTCCAACCTTTCCGTTTCATTAGACTCGTTCACGCAGGATAATGAAATTCACAGAGATCACAGGTGTCCTACTTCCTGTACAGAGGCGAGAGCTTCGGCTTTTTAAATCAAACACGACTGATGTGCAGCACTAAACGGTCCAGAGAGCTCGCCATAACCTCCCGACGTGTTTCCGTCAAACATGGCCGCCTGTCCCGAGAGCTTTCCTGACGCTTCAGCGTTTTAAGTTCGGCACATGTTGACCTCCACGGTCCAGAACGTGAAGCTCGCCGTCGTTTGATTCATCATCAGGTTAGCAAACAACAAAAACATCAAAAGTGGCGTGCCAGTCTCCACGCTGGGTCACCCGACTTATAATCGCCAGCAGGTGGGACATGAAGCGTCGTCGAGTTCTTCCATTCGTCTGAACTTTTAAGAATCACTCTCTCCATCACGCCCTCGCTCCTCGCCCTCGCCCCGCAGATTTAAGTCAACGTGGTCGTGTGGGTTGCTGGCGTGATGAAGCCGCCGCTCTCTTCGACCTCTTCTTCATCCTCCGCTCGCTGAACGTTGGCTCGGCCTGTTTACAGTGGGAGGAATCTGCGGAGACATTTCAGCAGCAGGACGGCGAGAAGCTTCCTGAACCAGGAAGTACAAACAGGAAGTAGAATCCCGTGCAAGCTACAGCGAGTTGTATCAATCATGAGGCCTTAAAGGGACAGCGACACATTTCAGGAGCTTTTCACTTCGTTTATGAAACAGCAAGATTAGGTGACGAGTACTGGAGATAACCTTTTATTATCATGTGACTTTTATTAGACCTGTTGGTAATGATTTATTCCCGTGTGTGACCACGACGACCCGTGTGGTTGTAAACACTTAATAATTTCCCCGTCATGTGACTTCCTGGGCTCCCGTGTAGCCCGAGGTCGACGTTTGATCAGACCGCACAAAAAGGAAGTGAAAGGAGCTTTGGTTGCTTCCTTTGTCTCGTCTCCTTCTCCTCGCCGTCCGTCCCCGCTCGTCTGTGACAGATTTTAAAGACGCGTGTTCTGAATGTGTGACTCTGCAGCAGAGTGATTAAGCCAACAGTGTCCGAGTGTTTCTGTGGTTCTTCTTAATATTCCAGAGCTTGTTCTGGTGGTCGCTGCGAGGCGTAATTCATCACGCCGCGGACAGCAGACGCCCACTCTGTGCGGCGCTGCAGCTCGCCGGACGAGAGGTGAAACTACCAATCCTCTTTAACAGGCAACAAGAAGGACTGACAGAAAACGTCTTATTTTTAGTCCTTTAAGACCGTTTCCCCCCCCCTCTACTTATCCTCTTATTTGTTTTACTCTCACTTGACCCCTTCACTTGTTTTCTCCCTCTCGTACTCCAATCTGAATAAATAAATGCAAGGCACGGGCACGAGAAGAAAGGAC
>NC_136708.1:21984291-21999291 GCF_947650265.1 Symphodus melops
GGTGAAGAGTGAGCGAGGACGAGGAGGTGAAAGAAGGAAATGAAGTTTGGAGACGGCGGCAGAGAAGGAGAGAACGAGGAGGAGATGAAAACAGAGAGGGGGGGGGGGGCTAAGTGACACAAGGAGAAGAGGGGGCGGGGTGACTCCTCAGAGAGAGGCCATTAATAATCCATGGAGCCTTAAGTACTCCTATTGAGGGAGAAAATCGCTCCTGTGAGTCTGAAAGCAGCCACCGTGCTCATCCCTCTCTCTCTCTCTCATATCCCTCTCCCTCTCTCTCTCTCTCCCTCTCTCTCTCATCCCTCTCTCTCTCTCTCTCTCTCTCTCTCTCCTCTGAATCTTTTAAACGCGCTCTCTGCCGTGTTTTTCTGCCGGGCCTTCACGATTTGCCTGAAGCTCCAGATGTGAAGTCGATCTCTCCCAGATGTGAAGTCGATCTCTCCTTTCGGTCCTCGAACACAACGCTAGATCACAGCAATTTTTCGCAGCTTCACTGCACGTCACAGCGAGTGAGCGAGTGAGTGAGCGGGCGAGCGAGCGAGTGAGTCACCCGTGAATATAATCTTAAATATTAATCTTAATACAAATCAAATTTATTTATTCATCTATGTTAACTGTGTGGAGCTTTGAGGTTCAGGTGACTTTATTTGTACCTGTAGGTGGATGTGTGTGTGTGTGAACATCTCAGCCCCCCCCCCTCCCCCCCTCCTCTTTTTCTAACCCTTTCCGTTATTCCAGGTTTTTCTAACGGATGTCAACTTTCATCAGGGACCGCCTCTCCACGACGTCCTCCTTTACAGACTTTTCCTGCTGTCTTCTTTCTACGTCTTCTTTTCCCTGATATCGATTTTCTCCTCCTGCTCTCTCGCCCCTCCCTCCCTCCCTCGCCTCCCTCCCTCCCTCGCCCCTCCCTCCCTCGCCCCTCCTGCCCGGGCAGCTTCTATTAAACGTGTTAAATTGGAGGAGAGTCAGGTCTCACGCCACACGTCCCACCTCGCCTTTAATTCCACTTTCTGCTGCTTGTTCTCTCTCTCTCTCTCTCTCTCTTCACTCTCCGTCCCTCCCTCTCTGTCTCTGGCTATTAATGTCCTCTCTCTCTCTCTCTCTCGGTGTTTCATCACGCAGGCACACGGAGAGAAAAGAGAGAGGTAAAGTAAAACCAGAACGAGGAGACAGAACAATAGACCCGTGAAGATAAACGGGCGAGACAAACAGAAAATAGGCGAGTGAGGAAGTGAGAGAGAGCGGCGGTGACGAGAACGCTTCATGAAACCTTTTTGAAATGTCACATTAAATAAATGCAGATTAGGCCGCATCAATTTCCCAGCTTGTCAAAAAATTAAGATGTATTGGAAGTGTTGTTATTGTCCCTTAATGTCGGCTAATGTTAGCCGTGTTTCATGCTCTCAGTCAGACGAAACGCACAAAGAAACCCAGAGACAGACGAGGAAGCAGCAGCTCGCTCTGAACGGGAATCAAACACTCGCTCGCTTTTTCTCAGATCAGCATCAACGAGGCCCAGAAAAAAAAAAACGCAAGGCCCGGGAGGTCGCTGTTAAAAGGGTCAAAGTCCAAGCAGGAGTTTCACTGAATGTCTGTGTCGACGTGTTTCACATAAAGAGAAAGAAAAGAGCTGCACCCGCAGATACTCCAACAACAAAACTAAACGACGCCACCCGCTTCGGACCGGCTGGAAATAAAACAACCAACCTGAGACACGCTCATCATGTGACAACTGCATCTCCCCCCCGCCCACCCACGGCCCTTTCTTCCATTTCAAGTCATCATAACTCAGATAAAGGCAAAGAGATAAGGAGAGAGGAAATGGAAGAAAGACTCAGGTGAAGCTGTTTCTCTCCGACGGGTGATGATGATGAATTAATGAAATCACTGACAAACAGCAGCACAGCCGAGACAGAGACGCCGACGGTGAGAGAATTAATGAGAGAGGCTGAGCGACAGAATGAGAATGAGGCGAGGAAAAGGGAGGAAGAGGAAAATGAAAGAAGCGAAGTGGGGGGGGGGGGCGAGGAAGAGCAAGGGCCAGGGAGGAAGGCAGACGGAGGGATAAAAACAGGAGGGACGGAGAAATTAATGAAGGGTGAGCGAGGGAGGGGATAAAAGAGAGGCAGGACAACGAGTTAATCGATGCAACAAAAGGCATCGAACCGGCGCTTTAAAGAGCATGAAATATGAAGAGGAGAAGGGGTAAAGGGGGTCAGAAGAGAAAAAAAGACAAAAAGAGACTTTGAGAGACAGAGATGGAGAAAAAGAAAAAAGCAGATGTGACAGGTGAAAGGAAAAGGGAGAAAACAGAATAGAGAATGAGGAGGAACAGAGTCAGGGGCCTGAGCCAGCCAGGCACTGCCCGCGGCCATGCCATCGTCGACGTGTGTGTGTGTGTGTGTGTGTGTGTGTGTGTGTGAATACACTCAGGAGAAGGTATTTGCAGCGCCAGAAAACATAGTTGGTGGACGGCTGCCCAGAGTCCCCCCCCCCCCCCCACATCGCTCGCTCCCTTGTCTCCCTCTCTTTTATTACGTCGACATTCAGGAGAGTGTAATCCTGTTTAGGTAAGCTGACAACAAAGCCAGCTGTAATGACATCTGGAAAAGGAGACGTCTATTTATGTTCACCAGCAGCAACGTCTTCGTTTCACTGAGCATCGTCAGGTCCATGTGTCGTCTGGAAGATCCACCTTAAGGCTGCACGGACAGTCGATTGCAAAAATGTCCGACTGCTGAGCTTCTTCTTCTGATCATTGTCCTCTGCAGATTACTCATTTCACTGAAGACCCTTAAAACAAACTCAGCTTATAATCTGCAGCTCAGCTCGCAGCCTCCCAAAGAGTATAAGAGCAACAACATGTCTGCCATCCTCTGCAGATCATTAAAACACAAACACTGAAGGAAGCTGAGGCGTAAACATGTCAGCTGCTGCTCAGCCTGCAGCCCCCCACGATTACTGAGAGAGCAAGCAGAGGGCTAACTACCAAGCTAGCAGCAGCTCGGCTAGCAGCAGCTAAGCTAGCAGCAGCTTGGCTAGCAGCCCCCTCCTACTGTGCTAGTGGATACCAGTGATTACTGAGAGAGCAAGCAGAGGGCTAACTACCAAGCTAGCAGCAGCTCGGCTAGCAGCAGCTTAGCTAGCAGCAGCTTGGCTAGCAGCCCCCTCCTACTGTGCTAGTGGATACCAGTGATTACTGAGAGAGCAAGCAGAGGGCTAACTACCAAGCTAGCAGCAGCTTAGCTAGCAGCAGCTTGGCTAGCAGCCCCCTCCTACTGTGCTAGTAGATACCAGTGATTACTGAGAGAGCAAGCAGAGGGCTAACTACCAAGCTAGCAGCAGCTCGGCTAGCAGCAGCTCGGCTCCTCACATCCTGAACCTGCCTGTTGGAAAAGAAAAGAAAACAATAACTGGCTCTATGAATCGACTGGATGGATGGATTATCATTTTATCATTTCTGCACTGAGTCATGGTTGAGACATATTGCACACACACACAGTAAACAGTCAGTGTTGTCAAACTAACATCCCGGATTCTTCAGGACCGGATAAATAATAAAAAACGCCTTTTTAAAAGACCGCGTGGGAGAAAAACACAAGGAGCCTTATTCTCCTTCACAGTGACTCACTACAATAAGACAATAGCATTCAGTCATCCAGCTCGGTATATAGCACATTAACAGAGAGCGAGGGGTCACGAATGTGGTCTTTTAACAGCAAAATAAAAAATCCTTCCTGGTTGGGATTCTCCTTCTGACAGTCTCTGCAGCTGGAACGACCTCCCAGTGCGTCAAACTCATTTATCTTTTATGATTTTCATTTCTTTTTCCAGCGCCGGCTCGACCACACTATCGAATTTTGACTTTTGGAGTTGGGAGGTTTTTGTGCTCTTATTTGGTCGTCACTCCTGAAATCAAGACCTTCAAATCCAACATCCTGACTGTTATAATCACACGAGCTCTTCCTCGGGGTCAGGCCCCTCATATCGAGGCTTTAGACCTCCAAGCGGACGGCCTGGGTTCGAGTCCGACCTGTGGCTCCTTTCCCGTATCTCTCTCCACTTTCCTATCAAATAAAAGCAACCCCCCCCCTCTCTCAGACCCCCCTCCCCCCCTCAGACACACACCCCTGAGTGTTTAAAAAGAATAAAACAGGGCTGCCTCTGTGCAGAAAAGTTCAGCCACAGTAATATATCAGGGAGTTTAAGAGCTTATCAGGTGCAAACAGCGCTCTGTGCTGTGTCATGTAATGAGGGAGGATTTCAGAGCAGGGGGAGATATCACAGATCAGTTTAACTTTTATCTCACAAGGTAAACAGGAGCTCGTCGACGTCCGACAGGCTGACGGGATACATTAGAACCAGACGAGTCGAACACTTTTTTTTTTTTTTTAAATCAGCTTTAATTCCTGACATTAAATTCGAGGTGCAGACTTTAAAAGACACCTTAAAGGGAATCCTGTTCAACATGCATGAGATCCACATTTTGGACTTCTCCGTCTCCCTGAGGGCAGACTGCATATGTTCCCGACTGCAGCGATCACAGCCAGTGTTTCTAATCCTCCTCATACGGCTTCAGTTACCAGCCAAACTGTGACTCAGCTGCTTTAAGTCGGAAACAAACTGGAGTCCAACCAAGCGTGAAATGACTTATCACGTATTTAACGACCGACTCTTGTCGACTACATTCCTCTCCGATTAGATTTCTGTGTCCTGGCCGCCTCAAACATCCACATCACGTTCTGACACGTTCAAAGTAATCCGGAGCCATCTGATTTTTTTATCGCACTTCTGAATCTAATCTGCACGGTGTCAGAGCTCGTTACATGTTGCACACGGCTGGAGTACAGTGTGCCGTGTTCCCGGATTCAGCCGGCAGCGCTGGTCTCCGTTTAGAAGGACGCCGTCTGAGTGGAACCTCGGCTGCAGATTATTGACCTTGGGTCCTGAAACTCTGCGAGCGCTGCTTAATATGCAGACGGCAGAGGAGAGCAGCAGCGTTATCTGAACCCGACGCATTTCATCGATTTGGAATTTTTCTACGACTCAAGAGGGCGACGCAGTGACGCTTCCTGAACGTCCAACCCGACACCTGCGTCTTTCCACGGGCCTTTGTCTGTCACCGTCGCATTTTAAGATGCCTCAGAAGATTTGTGGGAACACTTGATTAATATTTGCATTGCAGGTCCCCATGTCAGGGCTTGCACAGCGACGAGGTTCCTGGTTCGAATCCCAGTGGGACAGGAGGTGCGAATGTGAGAGTGGCTTTACAAACACTCACTCACATAGTGGAGCTTCTGATTGGGGGAAACTTTGGAGCACAGCCTCTGATTGGTCAGTACACAAGGTGGCAGGAAGGTGTCAACATGTTAACATAGAGAACGAATCCCAGCCTGAGCCTGAGTGATGGATGCATGATTGTTGAGATGTCTGCAGCGTGTCAGAGACATTTCAGACACAGTCCACTTTGAGAAAACCGCCTCAACCCCTTCATATCATCTCACACACACACACACACACACACACACACACACACACCGAGCATCAAACGTTTACTGTGCAGCAACAATAACAATCCTCAAACTGCATCACAGCTGGCCAAAAATAAAGTATCAGATCTGCTGACGCTATCCCACCAGAGGGGCCTTAAATGTAAAGCTTTTGAATATCCTGATTCTGAGGTTTGCAACTTTCCTCTCGTGCAGCTTCTGGAAAAAGAAAAACGACATCAGCGGACTCGCATCCAGCCGTGACAGTCGGAAGTAGCTGACATGCACGGGGAGGCAGGCAGACAGACGGAGGTGCAGAGGGAAGCGTGGAGAGATAAAGATGGAGGGCTGCAGCCTGGAGGCCTCGGTAGGTATGTGGATGGTGGATGAGCCCCCCCCCACTCCCCTGGTATCACTCCCCAGTGTTGTCTCTAAAACATGCACCGATGCTCTCCACGCACAGCAGCAATGTGCAGCCGCACGATAAACCGGCCAGGCGGGGACGAACAAGCTGCGTGCACAAAAAGCAAACTCGCTCGCGTCCGCTGATAGATATCTGTTTATCTTCACACGCTGTTTTCATTCTGCTCCCTCTCCTCCATGCCCCCCCCCCCCCCCCCCCCCCCCCGTCTGCTGGCGTGCCTGCCTTCCCCGGGATTTATTTCCACCACACAGGAGACTTTTAAACTCGCCTCCAGTCAAGTCATGAGGAAGATCAGATGTTTTGGATAGAGGTCACGACCTGTGGCGTGTGTCACCCCCGTACTCCCTCTCTCATGCTTCTTCTTCTTCTTTATTCTTTTTTATGCTCTGACTGCTGGATGGGTTTTTTACCTTCAATTTAAGTGTAAAAATGTGCATTAAAAAAAATACATCAGCTCCTTTGCACACATGCCTACGAGCATAAAATCCCTCAGTACACACACACACACACACACACACACACACACACACACACCTGACCTGGTTTTCACCTGACATGACCCCCATTTGTTTTATATCGCTGTCCCTGTTTTAAATCTTCCACGCCGACTCAGTAAATAAGACGCCCCCCCGCCCCCATAAATCCTCTCTGCTCCAAATGTCACTGAAGAGCTTCTTTAAGTGTGTGAGGAGGCGCCCACACTGAATCCTTCAAATAAATAGCGACAGAGAAGTGCAGCTCCATCACAGCCCACGGCCGACCTCGCTGATGAAGAGCGCGGCCCCCTTCAGTCGCTCAGAGCCGCAGAGGTGAGGCCGACAGACAGAGTGTTGGAAAATGGCAGCGGAGTGAGGTATGAAGTGAACGGCGGCGGCTGCAGTCGCTCGGCGTTTTTCACAGAGTGACACACGAGCGCCCCTCAGCTCGACTCGAGAGGCGGAGGAAAATCTCCACCTTTGATGTAGTGCAACGCCGCTGCAGACTCCCGAGCGGTCGATGAGGTCGTCCGTCATTCCTTAAAAAACGGAAAGTCTTCATCGTGTGGCGGCCGGAGGTGAAGCTGCTGCAGCTGCGGGACATTTGTCAGACGCCAGTTGGGAGACTTTTTTAAAAAGTTGATATTTAAATAAACAAACGGAGCTCGACCGTCACGTGTTAAAGCATGAACGGACTTTAGCTTGTTCATTTCTTTTCCACTCTTCTGACAACTTCGGGATCAGTGTTTCACACACATGGGACACATGCTTGGGATTGAATCCTCGACCGACTCTACCACTGAGCCACAGCTGCCCCCAAAAATCTACGAGGCGATCAGCTGCTAAAGAAGAGCTCAGAATGAAGCGCCCCCCATCGTCTGCTGCAAAGTCCTGGAACTTTATAAAGACACGGGACAGACAGTGACGTCTGCTCCTTGAATTCTTATTCGGAGTGGGAAGAGGACGGAGCTGTTTCTTTACATTGGGAGCAGAAGAAGCTAACGCTAATAAGGACCAGGAAAACCTCTGGCTCGTGCTCTGATGCTGCTTCCCTGAGAGCCAACAGGAAGGTGAGACTGCGAGTCTGCAACCTGGCGGCGTCACATCCCGCCCAGCTCTGTCCCAGCAGGCTCCGTGATCCCACACGGTCCGAGAAGTCCGTCAAATCCTGAAGCAAAACGTGACCACAAACATCCCAGGGCCGCACGCCGGCCTCTCCAACATCCTCTGTAACTGCAGCGTGCGCCGTCACACGTGGAGCGCTTCATGATAACGCTCACCTTCACTCTCCTGATAAACTCGCTTCCAACACGAGCAGACGCTGCGGGAGGGGTTTCCTCCGCTGGCAGACCACGAGGCAGAAAGTTATTTCAGTTTTCACAACATGAAAACAGAAACGACTTCCAAAGATACGGAGGTTATTATTTCAGCCTTTTTTCTCTTGAATCACGCTGCTTTCTAATTTCCCCCGTGCTTCACAAAAAGAACAGAACTAAACATCGACATCAAAATGTTTCTGCCTTTTATTGCACACTGATGCTAATGAGCTGTTATTTCTTTATTCTTTTTTTTTTTGGTTTTCTGCGTCCTACAGTGAAAACCAGCGACCAGAGCAGGCATGTTATTTCAAAATGGTTTATCGTATGGTGACTCAGCACGGAGGGATGCGTCCTGCTGTGTCCACTGCAGCGCCTCTGAATTATTTAGGCCAATAATACGAGTGCATTAGCACATTAAAATCAACCTGAATTATTCCCCGTTCCGAGCTAACACATGCAGATAGCACTGATGCTGCTTTCTGGTCAATCTCGCCGGAAGCTGTTGTGGCCGCTTCAGAAGTGGAGTCAGTGTGGTTTAGGATGCTTTAACATCCAGCGTCTGATTGGACGGATTTAAGGAGGACTTTAAGAGACAGAGGAGCAGCTGCTGAGGCAATAAAACACAAACACTTCTTACCCAGGAGACAAAATCAGAGGCGACTCCTGTGATTATAAAAACCTAGTAGGTATGCAGGTGCAATGACAGGCGAGAGCTGGAACAGCCAATCAGCAGTCCCCAAAAAAAAAACAACCCCTGATACGTTTGATTTTTTAAATGAAACACAAGCACACGTCACTCCTCTGTTCATCTCCCACTTACTGCTCGCAGAAAATTTACACCTCTGCTGCTCGCCTACCTAAACTCTGTCCTCCAGGTCTACGCCTTCCCTCCCGCCCACCACGCTCGGCCAATGAGAGGCGCCTGATCTGAACTCCACAACAGGGTCCTAAGTCTCTAACTAGACTCGTCTTCTCTGTCGCCCCCCCGATGGTGGAACGAACTACCAACCTCCATTCGGTCTGCAGAGTCCCTTTGCACCTTTAAGGAAAAAGCTGAAGACCCAGATCTTCATGAACCCCGACGACCTTCATCATGACGATGATGGATTTGATGCTAACGAGAGCTTTCAAGAACAGCTGTAACATTTGTTGAACATGACATTATATAAAAGAGAAAAAGAAATAAAATTACACATAGTTTGGTCACTTCCTGTCCTGACAACTGGTCACTTCCTGTCCTCATCTCTAGTCACTTCCTGTCCTCACCTCTGGTCACTTCCTGTCCTCACCTCTGGTCACTTCCTGTCCTCACCTCTGGTCACTTCCTGTCCTCATCTCTGGTCACTTCCTGTCCTCATCTCTGGTCACTTCCTGTCCTCACCACTGGTCACTTCCTGTCCTCATCTCTGGTCACTTCCTGTCCTCACCACTGGTCACTTCCTGTCCTCACCACTGGTCACTTCCTGTCCTCACCACTGGTCACTTCTGCTAATTGAAGAATCAGGTACGTTTTCCCTCCAGAGTCACGATGGCTGATTTATTGAACCATATCAGAACTGAAAAAAAAAACTAAGAAAAATAACTGTTAAAGACTCGAGAGCTGCTCGAAGGAATAAACAGAAGAAGTCAAAGTAGGTCTGAGGTTTAAAAACCGACAGATTCCCTTTGAAGAAGCAGAAGAAACTTGATACTTGCTGCCAATAAATGGATTAAAATCAGCAATTGTTCATTTGCCCGGGAGGCTGATTGTTTCCTCGTCGGTATCTTGATGTGGCACCACTTCCTCTCCAAAGAGCGAGGTTGTGACTCATGCTTTGCGTTTCTGCTTCATTGTGGCAGTGGCAGGAAAATCCTGTTTACAACGCAGGCAGATTCAATTCAGTGTTTAAAATAAGCTCGCTGGAGGAAGAGGTCGGGGAATCTGCAGGCCAATTCTTTTGTTTTTTCTAAATGCAAAGTGAGAGGAAGAGGAAGGAAATGAATAGATGTTTTTCATTTGGAGAGAGAAGCTGCTGAAAGAGAGAAAATGTTCTGATGGAGACTTTCTCTCTTGGCCTCCACATTCCCGTTATTAGCACGATATCATCACTTAGAACAACGATGTCTCACACTCCTCTGTTTCCTCTCACTGCAGGTTTCCCTCCTGAGCTCGTCCATTTGCTCCCCGGATGAAGGAATGAAAGGAAAATGAGAGACGGTCAAAAGGAAAGTAAACACACGATCAGGTGCAGTGGAGGCCTCGGCTGTTCACGAGCGCCGTTTGGCAACGATTCTGCAAAGCAGCATTCACACCTGCATCCTGTGAGGGCGTGTGTGCCCTGAGCTGAGACTCACAGGTTTCAAGTCACTTTCAGTGTGCACAAATATACTGTTCATCACGAGGCCACGCTGCAAACGGGAGTTTTTATTGGTGCCTTACTTTACGTGCATTTACACGTTTGTTTGCCCTGAGCTCGGTCTCACAGGCTTCCAGGAGGTGACATCGCCAACATTCACCGAGTAAAGCGCGGGGCTGATGCAAGACTTTTTAACAGCTTTGTTTTCCCTCATTATGTCTCTGTGATGCTTTTAAAGTCCATCAAGTTTTAATTGAAAAGACGCTGCAGATCAAGACAAAGGTGAGCCTGTGAGCCTGAGCTCAGGGCAAACAAACACTGCACAGGTTGATCGACCTGTTTACACATTAACCAACAGTTTAGCACTGAGAGGAGGAGGGGGGGAGGAGGGGGGAGGAGAGGAGGAGAGGAGGAGAGGCAGTGAGGGAAGCGGAGGAGTCCGGGCCTCACAGGGAACGATGAGCTACATTCGGGGTGACGCTCGGCGCCATGAGGAATCATTATTTCCCTGTTTTTATTATTGTGCGCTCTTATCTCTTGTTACGCTACACAACAGCAATAATAACACACACACACACACACAAGCAACAAGGCTAGGGGCTGACGTTATTGCAAAAATGTGTGTGTGTGTGTGTGTGTGTGTGTGTGTGTGTGTGTGTGTGTGTGTGTGTGTGTGTGTGTGTGTGTGTGTGTTGCACTGGTTTCTTTATATGCTATATTAAGTCTTTCTATTGACAGCTCTGTGCGGAAATGTCCCCCAAACTAAAGTGAGACAACATTCACAAGGCCAGACGTTTTGCTTTGTGCGTGTGTGTGCGTGTGTGTGTGTGTGTGTGTGTGTGTGTGTGAGAGATGTGTGTGGGCGTGTGTGTGTGTGTGTGTGTGTGTGTGTGTGAGAGATGTGTGTGTGTGTGTGTGTGTGTGAGAGATGTGTGTGTGTGTGTGTGTGTGTGTGTGTGAGAGATGTGTGTGGGCGTGTGTTCCAGTGCTCTCATTAGCATGTGTGGGAATGGGACAGCACTGATTCACGCCGTCTATTTCTGCCGAAAGCTTCTTCACCTCCCACTCCTCCGCTGCGTCTGCTTCCTCTCTCCTCCCCCTCCCTCTCTCTCTCTCTCGTCTCTTCATTCTTCTTATTTCTTACCTCGCCCTCGCCACTCCGTCTATACCTTCGAGGATATTTAAGATAATATTTTTTTAAACTTTCTGAGACAGACTGATTCGATGTTCACGATCAACTTTACTGTCTTACAAAAGTCGTTTTCACATCTGCACTGGTGAAAATACAGAGATCACGCTGCTGTGATAGAAACCTGTCATTTATGCTCGGATACGTCACATGATCAATAAAGTTTATTCGTATTAGCTCGTCTGTAAATATAGATTCTCTCAGGTTTGTTTAAGTTTTCTAAGAAAATCTGGACTTTTTTTTGTGGACATGAAAGGTGTGAGGCACGTCTCTCTCTCTCTGGAGCAGCATCACAGGGAACCACGCTGTGCAGTATCCATGGCAACGGAGGCAAACAGCTTCACTCTCACCTTCATCTTTCTTTCCTTCTTCAGTTTCTCCTCCTCCTCCTCCTCCTCCTCCTCCTGCTTACCTCAGCTCATGACAAATGGCTCTTATTTGACCTTTCACCCCTCATAGTCTCCAAGTGTGTGTGTGTGTGTGTGTGTGTGTGTGTGTGTGTGTGTGTGTGTGTGTGTGTGTGTGTGTGTGTGTGTGTGTTTCAGGTCCCTGTTGGTCTTTGAGGAGCAACAGCAATCTTGTCAACTCCAAATGACCCTCTGCTATCTCAACCGGCGCCAACGCAGGTTCCAGGCGACAATTATACCCCCCCCTCCCCTCCCCCTCCCCTCCCAGAGGGCAGTCATCTGGCAGAAAACAAACGCACCTGCGACAGTCGGGCTCTGCGGAGGAGTGACATAATCGGCCACCTGTCAGGCAGGTCTGCGGGGTTTGATGGCCCGTGTTGTTCTGTCTGTCGCCGCCCGCCTCAAAGTGAGCGTTGGCTTCTTTTCAAGGGTTGAACAGTCGGCTCAGGTGAAAATAAATCAATGTCTTCATTATTTATCTTTAATCATTTATCGCTAATTTACTCCATTAAGGCTGAGAGGCGCTCGTGGTCTGATATTCGTGTACAAGCGAGCGTCACAGTCGTACCTGGAGGCTGCCCATTTCTGCAGCAGCTTCCCAGCAGCTCGGGCTCAAAGGTAATTTTACGATAATTGTTGAGGGCAGCTTTTGTCAAACTGCCAGCGCCTTTTAAACGTAAAGTCAATTAGGAGCGGTCACAGGGCGGATAAAAAGCCGCGGCTCGAGCCAGACTCGGAGCCCGGAGTCTTTTTATGCAAAGAAAAGCTCTGGGCAGAGTGGAAGGCTCAGACCTGCCGCTGTCAGCTGTCTCTCAGTGTAGGATGACCAGTCATAACACGCAGGAGGGAGGGACTCCGGCTGGAGAGCAGCTGACAGACGACAACAACGAGCAGAGTGAAGCTGTCAGGAGCCCGCGAGCCGGTCACACTGAGTAAAGACCAGTTCATTTCCAGAGACTAATTCAAGCTCAATAATTATCCTCCTGCAGAAAACGCTCTCTGACCCCTCAGCGTACCTTTTCATGACGACGACCAATGATGGAGAGAGAGAGAGAGAGAGAGAGCACACCTGTCGGGGTCTCGTCTGTTTCCTGTCGGGGTCTTGTCTGCTTCTTGTCGGGGTCTTGTCTGCTTCCTGTTGGGGTCTTGTCTGCTTCCTGTCGGGGTCTTGTCTGCTTCCTGTCCGGGTCTCGTCTGCTTCCTGTCTGGTTCCTGTCTGCTTCCTGTCCGGGTCTCGTCTGCTTCCTGTCCGGGTCTCGTCTGCTTCCTGTCCGGGTCTCGTCTGCTTCCTGTCGGGGTCTCGTCTGCTTCCTGTCTGGATCTTGTCTGCTTCCTGTCGGGGTCTTGTCTGCTTCCTGTCTGGGTCTTGTCTGCTTCCTGTCTGGGTCTTGTCTGCTTCCTGTCTGGGTCTTGTCTGCTTCTTGTCGGGGTCTTGTCTGCTTCCTGTCGGGGTCTTGTCTGCTTCCTGTCCGGTCTCGTCTGCTTCCTGTCGGGGTCTTGTCTGCTTCCTGTCGGGGTCTTGTCTGCTTCCTGTCGGGGTCTTGTCTGCTTCCTGTCGGGGTCTTGTCTGCTTCCTGTCGGGGTCTTGTCTGCTTCTTGTCGGGGTCTTGTCTGCTTCTTGTCGGGGTCTTGTCTGCTTCCTGTCCAGGTCTTGTCTGGTTCCTGTCTGCTTCCTGTCCGGGTCTTGTCTGCTTCCTGTCGGGGTCTTGTCTGCTTCCTGTTGAGGTTTCGTCTGCTTCCTGTCTGGTTCCTGCTCCTCCTCTCAGCTCTCCATCCATGACAACAACCTGCCCACATGATCCCTCACTTTTCCTCGTGTGATTTCTTTCTTTCTTCCTCCTTTTTAACAATAATAAGCACAACCTCCCGGTTAACACAGACGTTATTAAAAAACATCAAACTGTGATTGACTGGCCTGCAGGCGTGAACGTGTGAAAACCCCCCCCCATGTTCAATCAAGCCTTCCTGGATAAATAAAGGTCAGAGTGTGTTTTATATGATAATGTGCCCGTTTAAAAGCCCAACACTTAATTACCACAGCGCCTTCAGAGCGGCCGCACTTTGCTCTTCAGGAAGGCGGCGCTTTGGATTTCACTCCAGCGTTCCAGATGAACGCTTTCCGTGTGACATTTGGAGGCTGTCGATAATTAGGCTTATTGTGATATCGCGCTTGGTGTAAGCATGCTGCTGCATTCAGAGTAATGAGAAACCTCCGCCTTAACACGCCACCTTCAGCGCACTCTGAGCTCCAGCGGCTCGTCTCGCCTCCACGGAAATCAATTGAGCATGGCCTGATAGTATTTAGAAAAGCAGATGGCATGTCTAAATGCTAAGCAGGAACTCATTTGTTCAGTTCGCACCAACAATGTCAACATCGTATCACCAATTATGTCATTTATATTCACACAGGCGCGGCGCTCGGCCCACAGTGTACATCCTGTCGCCGTCCTTAATCTGAGCTCATGAGCAATTACACCTGTGATGGGGATGAAGACCGGGGCAAATTATAATGTGAGACACAAGATGAGCGACAGAGACCACTTCTGCACCAGCTGGACGAGCCAAACATTCAACACTGCGTTTGTCTGAGACTTGAACCTTCTTGAGCAGGATTATTTAGGGAGCGGTTGCTCGCCCTGACATTCGCACACACGTCGAAGTCGTCTGACAATCACTGAAGACTCTTCTCCGTGTGCGATAGCTCTTCACGAAAAAGCAGTCGCATCAGGCCAAGAGCACACTGTCGCATCCAGTCGCTGTCTGAGCAGCCAGTGGAGCTGGAAGCATCTGCTCCGTCTGAACAAGTCAATTTAACCGCTCTGGTGACGCTGCTGAAAGCCGGGGAACGGCGAGGAAGACCACTCGACCTTTAAAAAAAAGGACTCTGGACACAAAGCGGCGAGTGCAGCAGATGTTGGAGGGAGGACAACAAGACGTCCACGATGAGCTGCATGAACACCTGGTTGAGACTGGCGACCTTATTAAAGGTCAGTGTGATGTCATCAGGTGGATCTGACAGTCAGCTGATCTGTCTGATAAAGTGAAGTGAGACGTTCATTCACGCAGCAGAGTCACACCTACAGGGAGCCTGAAGGGACAAAATAATGAGATTAATGTGATTTAATAAATTGTATTATTTTATGACATTAACCCCTCGACGCCTGAATTTGTTTCCAAGTATTAAAACATTTTTTTACGTGTATTTCTGCCTTTAAGTCGATGCTAAATTAAACAAAACAGCACATGAATAGATATTACATAAAAACAGCACATTAAAACAGATGTTCCGTCTCCGACTGCTCCTATGACAAACTCATGCTTGCAAAAGTTTCCCCTGTATGTATTGAAAGTGCATCA
>NC_136708.1:22004291-22015739 GCF_947650265.1 Symphodus melops
TGGACGATTTATTCATCCTCGAGACCATTTCTGAAAAATCTGTGGTGTGGAAAAACACCAAAATGGAGCTTAGCTTCGCTGTAATGAGAGAGGGGAGGAGGAAACGGGAAGGAGAGCGGCGAGGCCGACCGCAGAATGAGAGAAAAGTGAAGGAGAGAAAAAAAACATAAAACATAAAAAAGGAGAGAGAGAGAGAAAAGAGAGTGTGGGGCGAGAAAGGAAGAATAGAGCGAGGTAGATTGAGACAGTGAGAGGAGGAGAGAGAGAGGAGCGACAGGAGAAAGAGGATTGTGCACGAGAACCAGAAGACAAGAAAGGGCAGATTGCCAATTTAGCTTTCACCGATAATCATTCCCACTAAGCCTTTCTTACAGCCGAGCAGCAGAAATGTTCTCCCTCCATTTATATTGCTCTCATTTTTCCCCCTCTTTCCCTTCTCTCGGCCCGGGTCATTCTCACCCCCCCCCCCCCCCCCGCCAATAAGCCTCAGCAGCCATATGGAGGCTGCCGGCGTGGCGGTGCATATCAACAACGCCACCGATCGATGGTAGCCGAACCCCTGCTGCGTAACAAGTGTGTGTGTGTGTGTGTGTGTGTGTGTGTGTGTGTGTGTGTGTTTGAGTTCACAGGTGGGTTTGAGATACATGTCACACATCTGCTCCATTAAACCCAAGAAACATATTCACGAACCTGAAGAACACACACACACACACACACACACACACACACACACACACTGAAGAAGGAGCGCGACGGTTTTATATCAGCGTGTCAGACGTTCTGGAGACGATCTGACACCATTAATCCTGCTAAGAAACCCGTTTAACACCTGAACACCTGCGATACGAGAGTGAGAAAGATTACCTTTGTTTAAAGATGAGGTATAACTGTTTACACTGTTTAAAAAGGAAAGACTCAACGTGGAATACAAACACGCGTAAAGAAACAGGCTAAGCTAATGCTAGCAGCAGCGTCTCCTGACGTCCTGCGTCGGATGAAAAGCATCCAGGAAATCTTTTTAAATAATATGAAACTGATGTTTTATCTGTTTTCATGAGCTTGTCTTCAAATTTGAAAAAAAAAAAAAAAAAAAAAAGGAATTAAACTGATTCTTTGTGTTTTCTACGCTGCAGCTTTGAGCTCCTTAAAAAGTGTTTATGAGTTTTATCTCGTGGAAACATGAAACGCTTTTGTAAATGAACGTTGAGGATCAGAGTAATCCAGCACGAGGAACGCCGTCATCGACCCTCGGGATCAATCAAGTCTCCATCTATCCGTCTGTGTGCTGGATCACTCTGATTAGCACGCTGTGTTGATTAGCACGCTGTGTATTAATAATAGAACAACAACGCAGACGTTGAGCTCTCATAAAGCCGCTCAGGAGTCGTGTTTGGGAGGTCGTGGAGACCAAAGACAACACCCATAAAGGAAAGCGAAAATATCTGCCCCCTCCCCCCTTACTAGCATGTTGAGCTAATTAGCTCCGCCTCCTCCATGTTAACAGATGGGAAGCGGAAAAAACTATAAAAATAACACGTTAAATACATGTGACTCTGGAGTCTGATCTCCGCACTCGTCTTGGTGTTTTGTTTTGGCTTCACTCTTGTTAATTTGAGTGAAGCCATCTTCATATACAATCAAAAAGGTGGAGACCGAAACTGTGAACGAATATCGGGTTTTAAATTTCAATATTTAACCCTCATCCAGCCGGAGAAAAAGAGAGTAAATTTATGGATGATGTGTTAAAGTAGAGGTCAGTTTGAATTAGTTGTGTGAGAGAGGAGACAGAATGACAGGAGGGACGGAGGATGACTGGCACACGGAGGAGGAGAATAACGGGAAGAGGAGAGCAGAGGTGATGGATGGCAAATAAAGGAGAGGAGGGCAATGATGAGGAGGAAAGGTGAGAGGAAAGGAAAGGAATAACAAAGACACCGAGGGGAGAAGAGATGCATGCCAAGCAGGAGAGAAGAAAAGAGAGGAGAGGAGATAAATGATAAATGGAGGGGAGGAGGCAGAGGATGAGAGGAGGAAGGAGAGGAGTGGCATATAAAGAGGAGGACGGAGGTGATGAATGGCATACAGAAGGAGGGAGAAAAAAAAACAGCAACAATGAGTCAAGAGGAAAAGGGAGGAAATGAAATGACAAAATGACAAGGAGAGGAGGGTGCACGTTGGAGAGGAGACAAGTTTAAAAAGGAGACACATGCAGTGGAGGAGTGATTATGGGAAACAAGCCGGCGGCCTGACACTCATCTGCATTGTGCTCTCATGCCCAAAAATGGTAATAGCATGTGTGAACTCGGCTACGGTGGCAACCTGCATTGATTTGAAACCACTGTGGTTGGCAGACAACAAGACAAACACTCACATTAACTAACCGAGCCTGCAGCGAGGGAGGCTGGTGTGCATGCACAAGCTCTCAAATATATACAAACCTGTGGTCAAACCCAGGACAGAGAGGCCAATTAAAGGCATCTCACTAAACAAGCTGAAAACACCGACAGGTCCACAAGTGATGCACAAACACTCGGCTGCAGACGAGTAACTACTGTAGCTGCCAGGCTAAACTTGTTCAGAGATGTGCAATCCAAAAAAATAAAATAAATAATAATCTTCCCCTGCATGCACCTGCATGTCCACGAATCCCGAGAGGAAAAGTGACGGAGACAAAGAGGGGTTGTGGGGGGGCGTGGCCTCAAATGTGAAGAAAGTGAATCCCTTAAATTTAAAGGAGAGTGAAATACACATTTCTGCACACGGCTGTAAATAAATAAAAGATTTTAATATGGGTGTAAATGGGGATCGACTCGCCTGTGGAGCGAGCCTCTAGTGGTCACACACGGTACTGCGGTTTCTGGGAACTTCCTCTTCTGTCTTCCCAGATTTTTCAGCATCCCACATGTTGAATACTAAAAAGTGTCAAACGTTCCGTCAAGTTCCTCCGAGTGTTTTTAAGACGAACACGAACAATCAGCTCCGGCGCCACTCGCTCCGCTGCGGTCATAAAACACGAGCGTTTATTGGATGATCCAGCAGCTGCTGTCTCTCTTGGTCCCGCCTCATTTCAAACACGGCACCAGGCTCATTCATTCTGAATGCTAATGCGCTCTTTGTTTCTCGCTACCTTCGTGTCTGGATCGCTCTTGTGAGGCGCCATGGTCAGCTGGGCGTCGTCATCATTTTCATCTCTGATTATTTCTTTCTGCCCGTCCACTTCCTGTCCAGACACTCACACGCTGGAGGTCAAACAATTACGACGCCAAATATTAAACAAATGACAAGTTTAATTTCATCTCATTTCATAAGCAATCTGTGTGTGTGTGTGTGTGTGTGTGTCTCTTTATCACACCGGAGGTAACACCCCGATTAAAGCTCATAATGAATCCATCTGTGGTCGTATATTAGAAAGTGACGCCCTTCGTCATCGTGTTTGTTACACTGAGCAGATGAGACGAGGGGTGTGTGTGTGTGTGTGTGTGTGTGTGTGTGTGTTTTGGGGGGGGGGGTCTGACACATCTGTGTAATAATAATCCTTTCACTCCTGCCAGTCAAAGAACTATTCAGACAAATGAGGCGCAGAGGAAGAAGACGAGGAGGAGGAGGAGGAGGAGGAGGAGGAGGAGGAGGAGGAGGAGTCCATGTTGTTCATTTGTAATTTTGCCCGACAACAAGACAGCTGTGGCTGCAAAGAATCAACGATGAAGAGTTCAAATGGCCACTGAGGCAGAGAGGTTGTGAGTGGTGTTGAAATAAGACAGTAATCTCACATTCTGTATATTAATGAGGACTCAGGTCACATGACCAGATTTTAGTTTCTGGTTTCAGTTTGGAGTTCAGGTTTAATTTTCCACAAAAGCCGATGCAGCAGATTCGAACCCACGGCCATCTTTGGTCTGCTGCATGTCATCCTCTCCTCAAAACCCTTCTCTACTCAGCTGTCCTATTCCATGAAGGCAAACCTGGAGTGTATGTGTGTGTGTGTGTGTGTGAGTGTGTGAGTGTGTGTGTGTGCGCATTCTTTAGTTCACCATCAGCGACTTCAGCAGGTACACAGACGACGCTCTGCCTCACTCTATCATCCACGTTTGTACAAACATGAAATGATGATCCTGCGCATACATGCAAGCAAACACACACATCTGCACTGGGACACGGACACACACACACACACACACACACACACACGCACACACACACCTCACTGCCAGCAGAGAGAAAAGAAAGAAACAGTGAGAGCCGACATGGGAAAGGACTTTCAAAAACAGCCTTTATCTGTTTTCTGCAAGAAGAGGCTGTGACTGGATATCTGTCGGGGGGGGGGGGGGAGGTGTTTCCACCAGACTGAGACACGCTGAGTGTTTATCTGTGTGTGTGTGTGTGTGTGTTCATAGCAATTACTTCATGTGTGTGGAGTAGAAGCAGTGTTTAGAACGGGCAGCACAGAGATCACTTCAGTTTCTGCGCACGTGAGTGTGCGTGTGCGAGGGAGAAAATCCACATGTATGACCGTCATCCATCAGAGTCTCTAAACGCTCGGGTGGCCACACTCTGGGAATAAAACATGAGAGCAAAAAGAGAGAGAAAGAGACGAAGGCGAGGAGGCGAGGACAGGCTGGAGGGAAGGTTAGGACCCTCACACTCCTCACTTGGACACGTTCAAATCCTCCCGTCATGTCAGGACGAAAGGGGCCAGCGCTCTGACACTCGGCAGAGAATGTGTGAGTTGTCACAGCGCACTAAACTCAGCATCCCGGGAAGAAGAAGGAGAAAAAAAAAAAAAAAGGAAGGGAAAAGAAAAAGAAGCAGGAATAGCAGTAACAGGATGACAGTTCAGCCAGACCTGTCAAGTCAAACACAGAGCGAAGCCAGAGCCCTGAACCGCTCCAGGTTACAGCGAGCTAACGGATCTCCTTCTGCGCCGCCTGTCTGCAGACACACTCACACTTATACTGCTAATTGGCATTTAACCCATCAGACCCTGTGCATATTCACTTCTAACAAGCAATTACATTATGCTCACTATCATCTCAAACCAACTGAGTTGTAACAGAGCAATGAGAAGCTCGGCGCTGTCATTAACTTCTGTTTAAGCACGTTTGAAGGGACGGCGAATCAACTGGGAAGTTCAGATGGAATAAATTATAATCCTCTCAGCAGAACTTTATCCCTGCGTGACTCCATTTACAAAAAGGTACAAAGCAGCTGCATGTATGTAGATGACCGCTGGACCTTTGACTGTTCAGTAGGACCGTTGACCCGCTGACCCCACAGCGAGCGCGGGTCAGGAAAGAGCCTTCAGACAGCAAGCAAGTAGCATCTTCTCCGTGCATTGTATTCACCCCCCCAAAGCCACGCCCCCTCTAAAGCCACGCCCCTCCCCTATGTGCTCCCTCTAAAGCCACGCCCCTCCCCTCTGTGCTCCCTCTAAAGCCACGCCCCTCCCCTCTGTGCTCCCTCTAAAGCCCCGCCCCTTCCCTCTGTACTCCCTCTACAGACACGCCCCCTCACTTACATGCACTAGCGAATACGAAGCGGATTGCAGATCATGCTTTTTGAGTGCGGACTCGTGCATGCAGGATGTAGAGAGGCTGTGATTGGTTTAATAAAACACTGTCGAGTGCAGGCATTGGTCGAAGTTTTTACGCGTTTTCTGCTACTGATTTTTTTTTTGGTTTCTTTTTCATCGCACACAGGTTATTAATTCCTGTCAGGACCTAAAGACAATTTCCACCAACATCTTAAAAAGTGCATCTGTATCCTGCCTTGTGGATCTGCCCCTGATGGAGCTCTTTACACAGACTTCAGTCAGGCAGCTTAACTCGATGTTTCTCTTTGATGAAATGTAGAAAAATCACCGTCATGAAAAGACTGGCTGAACTGGGACGGTAAGAGTTTGAAACGATGTCGTTCAGTAGAAGAAGACATTTGGAGAGACGTGGGTCGATGAGTTTGAGCGCCGGATTCATAAAATCAATTACTTTGGTTGTTTGTTAATTAATTTTGTTTATTTAAGCGCAGCCTTCGCTTTAAGCTCCGTGTCTATCAAGCCTCCTCTCGCTTCCCCTCGTTTCATCCTCCGTCCCTTCCGGCCACAGTTTCATGCTGCTGATGAGTGCGAGGCGTGAGTGATGTTTCAGACCCGCTCATTAACACGCTCCCCTTCACACTGCCTTTCAAACCCAAAAATGGCCGATTCAATTCCAAACCTATTTAACTTTCACTTCAGACACGGTCACTTTGGGCATTAGCAGTCAGAAACCATGGGCGCTTATAGCTTCGCTCGCCCACGGAGCCTAAAGAGAGAGAGAGAGGCATGCTGGGAAGAGGAGAGGACAGACATGAAAGAGCAGCTCACACATCTCATTAGCACCCTTTACTCTGCGTCCAGCCGGCCCATTGGGCGGCGCCGCCTGCCACCCGTCAGGACGCCGAGGAAACGAGAACAGTCGAAACATTTCACTTCCATCCACGAGACGCTTCCCCGGGGATTAAGAAATCATCCTCACATTTTGAAAAGCACAGCGTCTGGAAATAGACTCTGGGATGAGGGGGCGGATAGGTCAGAGAACGCGGCACATAAGTCATTTTCTATTTTCCAATCCTCACTCCTCACTTAATGGAGGTTTTTTTTTTTTTTTGTCTGCTGCTGCTGCTGGCTCAGTGAAACTCGCGTTCCTCGCTCGAGACGAAGGCGCCGTCTTAAAAAACGCCTCGCGATGGCATTCTTGTCCGTGAGCGACTTCTGTTAAACGCTGAAGTGCAAAAGTAGATTACGAGCCATCGTCTTTTGTTACGTTTAAATAACATGTCTGAAACGTGTCTTAAAGACAACAAGATAACATTGAAAACTCAGTGATTTACAAACAGCTCATTACTGATTCTGATTGGTCGGCTGGCGTGCATTATTTATAGATAACAGCACAGCTCTGATGTTTCCTAACCGTTTAACTGGAATGCTAATTATTTAAGACGAACTACGGCTCCCCATGCAAGATTAATGACTGAAGTGCACTTGACAATTAAAATCAAAGAGGAACAAATCTCCCACATCAACAATAAACGATCAGCAAATGTTATTTTCATTTGTGTAAGTGGGTTAATCCAGCCCGACGTGTGTGATTATCTCAAAGGTTGAAGGCTGAGAACTCCCCGACATGAACTGCACAGCTCATTGTAAATTTAGCATCCGCTGATTTGGTTTGCCCCAGGTAGCTCCATGAAGCAACACTTTTTACAAGCTAGGTCCTCGCTTGTGTTTGTGTGTCGGCGCTCCGGGGACGCTCACACTCACACACGGGTTCAGGGAGCGTCTGGGAGGAAAAAAAGAAATAATCCTGCCGCAGGTTTGATGCTGCGCCGTTGATTGACAGTTGTTGGCATTAACGTGCAAAAAGCCTCCGCAGAGCAGAGCAGACGACGGCTGAGAACACGGAGTCAGACATTGCATAATCTAAATATTCAAAAAATTAGCTTTGCAAATCTTTCAGGAGGAGAATTCATTCAGTTTGTTTGTTTGACCTCAGGGACACGGGGGGTATTTTAGTGGGACGGGGAAGTGAATGCAAATCTTGTTTGCTTGAAAGAAAACTCCACAGAACCTTTAATAAACACAGTTTGACATAAATGCCACTGTTTAGAAATGTTTTGCATACTTTAAGACTAAACTGCAGAAATAATAATAATAATCAAAAGAGAGAGCTTTGAAATGGCAGCATTTTACACTTTGAATTTCAGATTGAGACTGTGAGAGACGCAGGGTGCACCCTGTGGACGTGTTCAGGGTGTGCTCTGCCTCTCACTCGGTGCATGCTGGGATATGTTCCAGTCCCTGCAGCCGTGCACGGGATAAGAGGTTTAGCAAATTTATGGATGGATGGATACTCCACTTTTAATACGGCAGGCAGATTAACCAATCATTGCTGTCGAGCTTGAAGCGACACAGTTTCGTGATGAATAAAATTCATTATCACGTCGTCGACAAAGCTCCACTTTTAGACGCTAAAGCACGTTAGCGTCTTTATCATCAGAAAGGTGAAAGTTCATGTACTTTGTGTAGAAAAAAGGCTAAAATGCAGAAACAGAAACGGGTCAAGATTCCTGAGAGGAACTTTTGGTTTGGCGCCCCCCTGTGGACAAAGCACTGCTACATGTTTACGCCGGAATTCTCCGGAGAATATCCTGCTGCGCTCTCACATCAGCTCACTCTACCAGGGGTCCGGAAAAGAAAAAACTCCGGGTGAAGTCCGAAATATCTGAGTTGTAGAGCGAGGAGAAACGGCTCATAGGCTGATTCAGAATTTAGCAACAAGTTAGCCAACACGCTCTTTTTCTTAGCATTAGCATAAACTAATAATAAACTAATGCAAGGGTATTTCCTCCTCCTGTCGTTTGGAAACTCTGAAGGCTGTTAAATATCTTAAAGCTCCTCAGCGGAGCTGAAGTGAAGCTGCAGCTCTGGTGGGATGACGGATGTCAAAGCTGCTGACGAGAACTTTATGTCTTAATGATTTCTCTTAATGATTTCTTTGGGTTTGACATGAGAGCTTTTAATCCCCCCGTCACTCAGCTGTGCTCCGCTTCCAATATTTAGAGGAGAAGAGGGGAGAGAGGAAGAGGAGGAGAGAGGAAGAGGAGGGGAGAGAATAGAGGAGAGGAGATAAATGAGGAGAGGAAGAGGAGAGAGGAAGAGGAGAGGAGATGAACAAGGAGAGGAGGAACAAAGAAGAAGAAGGGAAGAAAAGCTTTCTGGAAAAATGCCATACATTGGTGTGTGTGTGTGTGTGTGTGTGTGTGTGTGTGTGTGTGTGTGTGTGTGTGTGTGTGTGTGTGTGTGTCAGAGCGACTCAAATCCTCACCCTTCACACAGTCCAGCATGACTTTGTCACTGCAGCTAACAGAGGGAACACACACACACACACACACACACACAGCAAAAAGACTTCCTGTGAGCTTTTATTGTGAAATTTCTCCTGATTTCACTCGTTCCAAGAATCTGAATCTCTGCATAAACTGAACACAAACACGAAACAGAAGTTTTAATTTGGTGCACAAACAAGCGAGAGCCACGTTTGAACCTCGTGACGCCCAGAATGACTCGCCGTTGGTTACAAGGACGCCAGCTGTTCAGCGGTGGGTATTTACAAGCAGGAGCCTCGCTAATCTGTTTT
This sequence comes from Symphodus melops, assembly GCF_947650265.1. NCBI lineage: Eukaryota > Metazoa > Chordata > Actinopteri > Labriformes > Labridae > Symphodus > Symphodus melops. The sequence goes on from NC_136708.1 coordinate 22,013,462, forward strand.
GCACTTTGATTGGGTCTGATTGAGGAGGACTCGGACTGAATTATCTGTGTGCAGAAAAAAGAAGCAGCCGAAGATACGCGAGGCTGACAGACAGGTGAGAAGCAGCAGGGAGGAGGAATAATGAAATGAGCTGTGAGAAGAAAGCCCACAGGGCCCGAGCAAAAGCACCAGGCAATATCTCAAGTCATTTGACGATGATATACTATTAAAAAAAAAAAAAAAAAGAAAAAAGGAAATTGAAAAATCCTGCCTTTCAAAGAGGTCTGTAATTCTGTCAGACAAATGAAAACGTCCATCGCCGGTGTCTGCACACGTGAAATACAGAACACGTTCATAACAGATGAACATCAGTCTTTTGTGCCAGGAAGAAAAAAAAAAACTCCATTTTGGATTCACAGAGGGAAAGATGTACTCCAGGTGTCGCGTGAATAGAGAGGTGGACCCGAGTTTGGATTGGAGATTAAAAATCAGGAGGTGAAAAAGGAAGAAAAGGATCCGGAAGAAATTAAGTCTGATTTGACGGCGGCGAGGGAGAACAAACCCGTGTGGTTATTCTGTGCGAGCGAGATGTTTATGGTCAATAAGGAGGAACAGGAAGGGCAGGTTTGTGAACTCATGACGTGATCCTGGAGAGCGACCGGGAGCAGGTCTTTGTACTTTGGGATTACGGCCTCTGGTGTCGACGTCACCCACAACACATCTCAACCGCTAACGCTAACGCTAACGTGAGAGCTCTGCGCTGACGCAGCCTCGTAACATTTATTGTGCCAGCCTGAATCAAAGACTTTGAGCGGGTCACAAACGTCTGTTTTCCGTTCATCGTTTCATCTTTAAAACTTTTAGTCTTCAGCCAAAAACTGACATCGATTTTCCCTCCAGCTCCGTCCGGAGCCACGAGAGGATTTCACACGTTCAGCAGGACCTCACAAGAGCTTGAAAACACACTTTGATTGGCTGATCTACGAAAAACATCAAGTCCGACGTTAAAGGTCAGTTCACTGGAAACAAACCGTGTGGAGCCGTTCACAGTTTGGACTTTACGATGTGTCTGGTGTTTCATGTGATGAAAGGAAGTTCACTTTCCCACGTGGCGTTCAGACCTCGAGCTCGCCGTGGTTTTTGTTTGGTATCTTTTTTTTTCTTCGACAGGATTAAAAAACGCTCGTCTGGAATCTCAGTGCGTGTCATTTACGAGGAACAGAAGGCGCTGCTCGTTAACCAGCAGGGGGCGCCCCTTGAGAGCTGAGAGCACATTCTGCATTAACAGTAAGAGAGAGAAGACCTGCAGCCTCTGCGCACGCCACGAGGCCGCCGGCGCTCCACGCCGTCGTTTGTTAGCGTTTTGATTGAGAGCCGCCTTTAACCTGTTAGTTAATCTGCTGCCGTGATGCGTTCAGGGACGTCTCATTGGACGGGAAAGTAGACGGATGTCTCTGAGGCCAAACAGGAAGCTTCCTCTCATTTCACCATCACAGAGACAAGACTTAACCGCCGTGTTTCCCCCCCCCCCCCCCCCCCCGTCATCCAGCCGACGTCGTCTCTGCCAGGAAACGAACAAACCGAACTGTCACATCCGTGTTCCTTCTAACATGTGGCGGCTCCGTGTGCCAGCAGACTCATTCATGAACAGCCAGGTTGGAAAGAAAGAAGAAGAAAGAATATCATCTAAATGCACATGGCAGGCGTTACTGGGTGATTAGGGGGGGAACGTGCAGAGGGAGAGGACGAGACATGTTCGCTCGCTGTCTGCAAGAGAGAAGAAGAGTCAGAGCGGACGACGGTCACCGACACACACGCGTTCACACTCGCAGGAATACAACACACACACGCGTGCACACTCGCAGGAATCCAGAGGATGCAGACGGACGCCATGACAGAAGAGCCAGAAACATCCTCGTCTCCAGTTTCTTATTTCATCAAGACAAAGTCTCTCTCTCTCTCTCTCTCTCTCTCTCTCTCTCTCTCTCTCTCTCTCTCTCTCTCTCTCTCTCTCTCTCTCTCTCTCTCTCTCTCTCTCTCTCTCTCTCTCTCTCTCTCTCTCTCTCTCTCTCTCTCTCTCTCTCTCTCTCTCTCTCTCTCTCTCCTCTCTCTCTCTCCTCTCTCTCTCTCTCTCTCTCTCTCTCTCTCTCTCTCTCTCTCTCTCTCTCTCTCTCTCTCTCTCTCTCTCTCTCTCTCTCTCCACAGCTTGTCTCTAACAGTCTCAGTAACTATCAGCAGGACGGAGGAGCAGAGAAATCCTGACTGTCCTCCTCATGTTTGCATCACCTCAGCGTCCTTC
>NC_136708.1:22015939-22035939 GCF_947650265.1 Symphodus melops
ACGACAGACCCCTGTTCTCCCCGCTGCACGGCCCTGATGTAGACCAGCAGACTGTCCTCGGTCTAATCTCGACATGCTGCAGAACGTGTGCGACCCTGAGTTTAAACAATGCAGTCGCCTTAAATCCCCTCTGCAGCACAGAACATGAGATAACTCCTCCATAATAATGCAAAGTGAACAAACAACGTCAGTGTGTTGGTTATTAATTGCCCACATGGGAACAGACGGGAAATGTCATGAAGTCACATCCCAGGCTGACACACGGCTGCACTCGCACAGACGGCTGAGGGCAATTTCCATTCTGTCAGCGGGCCGACTGTTTGGAGAGGAAACTGTGAGTGAGCACGGACGCCGCTCGCTGACGACAGAGCAGGAGGGGCTTGTCAAACTTCTCCCCCCCCCCTTCCGCCCACATTTAGCTCCCTCTCTCCCAAAACAATGAGGCCCAGAAGAGTGGACGGGTGGAGGAAGAGAGCGGAGGATACTGGCACCGAAAGCCGAGGCAACAAAAGGTCCCCTGCTCGGGGAGCCGCCACAGAGGCAGCCCGCCAGAGCGCCTGCAAGAAAGGGTGAAAAGAAGGAGAGCGAAAGAATAAAGAGTGAGGAAGAAAGGATGCAGGAGAGAAAGGTTTCTTTTTTTACTCTGTGTGGCAGGAAAAGTCAAACCAGGGAGGGTGGCCACATTAAAACCCACACTTTCATACTTTTAGGAACTTCAAATCTTCAGTCACATTCTCAACCACAGATTGATGTGTAACACCGCTTCAGCTTTCCTGATATCATGCGTTTAAAATCATTATCAAAACAGCTCAGACTCTGAATACAGTGGAGCTCACGTTGTGTCGGCTTCAACTGGGACTGTGAAATACTGAGTGTGGACACTCTGCTGCACAACCCACGGAAAAACAACCCACTCAAAACTGTCTCTCATATTTTCATCCAAGAGCTGTCGTTGGGAGAGAGAGAGAAAGAGAGAGAGAGACAGAGAGAGAGGGAGAGAGAGAGAGAAAGACAGAGAGAGAAAGAGAGAGACAGAGAGAGAAAGACAGAGAGGGAGAGAGAGAGAGAGAAAGACAGAGAGAGAGAGAGAGAGAAAGACAGAGAGAGAAAGAGAGAGACAGAGAGAGAGACAGAGAGGGAGAGAGAGAGAGAGAGAGACAGAGAGGGAGAGACAGAGAGAGAGAGAGAGAGGGAAAGAGAGAGAGAGAGAGGGAAAGAGAGAGAGAGAGAGAAAGAGCGAGCGAACCTGCAACTAAAGCATTTGCAGATTTTCAACCATTTTCAGTTGGTGATCAAAATCAAAATATTAGAAAAGAACGATCAGACGCCTCAGAGTTACATTCTTGTTGCTGTGGTTTTGAACGTGTATCAAGTGTCGTATCTAAATAGAAAAATCGAGCGTGTGTTGAGAGCACTAAAGGTGTGTTTGTGTTTATTTGCGAGTGATCTGCAGAGCAAGTCGAGCTGCAGCGAGAGCCGACAGGATCCTAAAAAACAGTCCTGAGACCTCGTCTGGATCGCTGCATTGTAATTCATGGCCTCGTTCCTGTCGCCTCGCTCCGTAATCCCTCTTTGCACTGACACCTGTTTGCTGAAGACTCGCAGAGGAACGCCAAGGTGTTAGCCATGATACGCTTTATTTCCAGGAAATGTGAGCTGGAATTCATTTAGTAACTGGTTTCCTCATGAGTGGAATCAAAAAAAATAAAAAGGGGGGGGGGGGGGGGGGACTAAAACGCTGACCGGGTGCATGCACATGCTCGCAGGTTCTTGGCAGGCGGAGTGATGAATGAAAACCTGCTTCCCGGACTCTCAGCGTGCCGGACTGATGGAGCTTCTTACAGCATCACAGAGTCCAACCTCTCCCCCTAATTACAGCCAGCCTCCTTTAAGAGGTCCACACACACACACACACACACACACACACACACACACACACACACACACACACACACACACACACACACACACACACACACACACACACACACACACACACACACACACACACACACACACACACACACACACACACACACACACACACACACACACACACACACACACACACACACACACACACACACACACACACACACACACACACACACACACACACACACACACACACACACACACACACACACACACACAGTGTGCAGAACAAAGGGATTAGAGATCGACTCATCCACTAAAGCTGTATCCATGACAACCTGCTCCCCAATTTCTGAGAGTGACCAACCGAGCTACACCCTCCACCTTTGTCCACAAGAGCTGCACTACTCTAAGAAAAAAAAAAAAAAAAAAAACATGAAATGCAGAGCGAGACACGATCCAGCTCTCACCAACATCATTCATCTCTACTCAGAACTCACAGAAATGCAGGTTTTTGTTGCAGCACGTCCATCAGATCATTACAGCTGTGCTTTGTGCTCCTTACATCTGCATTACAGACTCCACTGCATTACTGTGACAAATACAACAACACGCTTCCCCACTCCAAAGAGGTGGCAGTGAAACCTTCAGTCCATTCGAGGAGCAGCAGTTTAACTCCATGTTTAGGCCTTTTCAGCGTGAACGTGTAAATGTTTAATTGTGTTAAAGACGGGAAGTAAAGTACGAATACTTCCGACGTCTCTCCTCTCGGGAACGTTTTCCTTTAAACAGAAACCTCAGACGCGCCCTGCTCCTCGCTAACTGTGCTCGTTTACATCCAGTTAGCATGCTAGCGTTAGCTACAGCTAGCTAAACGTGGCTACAGGCCCGGCTAGCGGTGGCTGTTTGCACTGCAGTTTGACCAGGAACAAAATGTAATATTTCTCATAATTTCTCCTCTTTCATAAGAACATCACAGAGCCTGCAGTGATGAAGTTCAACATGAAACAAGCTTCTGTACAGAAGTTAAAAACAATGTGTGTGTTTCTTCTGTTTGGTTGTACAGTCACAAGCAAACAGCCTTATGCAAGACCCTGCAATACAAAGTGCATCATCCACGGATCGGGCTCAGTTATAAACATTTTAATCCGCGATCAATAAGACACCCAGAGGCCAAGAATTCAAAAAGGAGACAAACTCAGATATTAATGCAAACAAACACATCGCAGTCAAAGTGATGCAACAGCACGAGCGAGTCTGTCAGTGAGTAAGAGACGAGGCCGTGAGTTATTCTGTCACAGCGTGACGACGTGATTCGGGGCTTCTTCTTTTTTCTTTTTTTTTTTTTCCGGGGTGATAATGGCCACAATAAAGACGACATCCCAGACAATAACAAACAAATGGTGTCTGAGCAGTGACAGCCGGCAGCATGAGAGCTGTTTGTGTCGGTGTGAGTCATTAATAAGCTCTCAGAGAGCATCAACGCTCCGCTCTCGAGGGGACGATTATCACCCCACGCCACACCAGGAAGAGCCGTTGACATTTGAGTCCCAGTGCTGCGGCCTTAAACTGCAGGTCAGGACCCGGAGCGGCTCGTCTGGAATCAGCTGGGTTTTTTAAAGATTAGGAATCTTTAATATCATGACGTCATTAAAAAAAAGCATCGTCTGGTTTGGCGTGGTTGAGTTAATGTCGTAGAAAACTGTAAATGTGCTTTTCTTTATGTAACAGCAGACGTTCAGTCAGCTTGTGAAGAGGTGCATAACACACCTTTAAGCCTCTACACACACACACAGCGTGCAGCGACTCGACGCCGTCATTGACATTTCAACCTGGTCGGCGTGCCGACGACCCGCTCTCAAGTCCCCCCCCCCCCCCTCCTCTGAACGCTCTCCACGCTCACACACGAGATCACTCCTCCCGAGACTCTCTCCTTGACATTTATTCCGTCAGCGAATCAAACGCTGCAGGGGCACAGAGCTCGTTGATAACAAAGTGTGAGGGCTTCGAATCATATTCATCCCCGGGGGGTCAAAGTTTGAAAAAAAAAAAAAAGGATTTATGCAAAGTGAGAAAAAAAATCTGTTTGTTAAACGGAGAAAATTACTGGCATTTGTATTCACGCTGCCCTTTGCATTTGACATAACGGGAGATTTTCAGCCTCTGGGCTTTTTCCAATAATTAATCAAGCAAAGCATCCTGCAAAGAGAAAAACTCGAATAATTGCGCTCTAAACCCCCCAAAGGCCACAAAAACACAAGCAGCTGGACGGGAGAGGCGAGCCGTCGTGGTTATTCGTGAAGCGTGCCTTATAATCACAAGCGGTCGTCTCTGGATCTGATTTAAAAAGCAGCTGTCGATGTCGAACGCGTCCACGTCTCGTCCTCTTCGCTCGCCACCCCTCAACAAAAGGCAGACGAGCGTAGGTGGAGATGTTTTCGGTTTCATGCTTTGAGGCACGAAGTCAGTGATTCCCCAAAAAGGACGAACGCAGATGAGAAAACCTCGAGCTTCACAAACACGTAAACAACAAAACAAAACAGCAACACAAGACGATGAGTCATTAATAAGAACGCTCAATAATCAGGCGGCGCCGCTGTGAGGGCGATAATCATCGGCCGCCTGCTCTCCAACTGATAAGCTAATCAGCTCTTCGTCTCCGCCGAGCCGTCGAGGGGGCTCATCATCATTGACATTTTAGCAGAGGACCGGGCCTATAGAGACTCACACAGGAAGGGGGGGGGGGGGGGGGGGGGGGTGACTTCATTATCATTGCTGGGGAATGATATCCTCGCCACTCGGTTTGACTGAAGGTTAAAACGCCACTGTTTAACTCCACGGTTAAAGTTTCACCGCTCTGACCCCGGAGGGAATCCGCTCCACTGAGTCAGTCGTCTCCTTTCAACTCGTTTCCCCTCCGAGACTTTTTTTCATTTCTACTTTCCCTTCAACTGTATTTCTGTTTTTCACTCCACGTTGTGCCGACTCTGGAAGATTTCGTCTTTTTGAACCCGACATCAGTTTCATTACTTCCTGTGTGAAGCGCTTTTTTCTTTGAGTTTATTTTTTGTTCCATTTTATTTTTTATTTATTTATTTTTTAAAATCAAGGTAAGTTTGTTGTTTTAATTGATTGAACTCTGATATTGAATCAATATCTCTTTAAAACAAGTGTCAGCATGAGGACGGAATAAAATCACAATAATTCATCCCTCGCCGTGACAAACTGACTCAGCGGTTTTTTGTTTCTTTTCGGGGAAAGTGTCGAATGAGAAGAGTGTTACTTTAATCGGCTTATAAATAAATACCCATACACCATTAAATTTAATGGAACAAGTCCTCTGAAGACTCACGGTTAATATGTTTACACCTGATTAGCATGCCGTCAAACTTTGCTGGAATTTATTCATCAGCACATCTTCTGCTGCGTCGACAGTTTGAGCTGAATGTTCATGAGAAGTGTTGGAGAGTTAAGCTGATGGCTTTAAAGTGTGTGTGTGTGTGTGTGTGTGTGTGTGTGTGTGTGTGTGTGTGTGTGTGTGTGTGTGTGTTTATTTTTTATGTACTGTAAGGCCCAATCCAATTTCGACTCTCCACACCGATATAAAACTTTTTTTTTTTTTTTCTTCTTCTTCTTCGGGTTGAGCTGCATGTGTGATCGCAAACAGACAAATCATTCCCCCCGGGATTCTTCCATCCTGCACTCGAGTAAAATCGGAGCTGTGAGCAGTGTGAGGAAAACAGTCGGAGCGAGCTGATGTGAGAACGCAACACGAAATATTCAGGAACAGTCAGAGCTTGCAGGTAGGAGGGGGGGAGGAGGAGGAGGAGGAGGGGGGGGGAGCAGTTCATCCTCCATCATTCTTTAACATTTGGAACGATACACTACAACATCCGGGATAACCACGAGGGTAAACGCTGCTGTGGTTATTTACTCCGTGTGTGTGTGTGTGTAGAGTTGGGTTGTGTGTGGATTTAGTTTTGGGGCTCTTCATGTCGTCATGGAGACGGAAAACTGTGAGAGAGATCCTGGAGAGGAAGGTCACAGGTCAGCCTCAAACCCGTGTCCGCCCACAGATCTGTAAATGGGGCGCGCAAAAATAACCCGCTGAGCCACCCGTGTTTCTTAAATATTCCCATCGCAGGATCAGCTTCACACATTTAAACACTGACAGGTGGATATTTTGTCTCCAGGCAGGAAATGATGTCATGATTTTTTTTAACCATCTCACGGCCTCGGGGACTCGAGTGGATGTCAGGAAAGTTCAGGGGTGGAGAGGAGGAGTGTGCATCGCTACACACACACACACACACACACACACACTCAGTTTCTCTCCTGCTAAGTAGTAAAAATGTTAAAGTGAGGAAGCCCCCCCCCCCGCCGCCGCCCGCCATGAAGACAGTCGTGTTGCTGCACGCTCAAATTAATTCATAACCTGTGGGGATTCTGTGAAGACAGCCTGACAGCTTTTTAACAATCCAGGCCTGTTGTATCCGAGTCTCAGCTGAGCATCTGTCATCCTCACGCCGACCTGCACTGCACCGCCGCGCCGCTGCACCCGGGGCTTCCTCTGCTCGTGACTCACCGGGAGAAAATGTCAAAACAAAGCTAATTCTTATCAAGCCAAATCGTCCTCCCGCCTCACAATCACCGCCGACGCATCGTCACCTGTCGTGGAACAGACGCTAACGATGGCAGCCTGGAAGTGACCCCGCTTCTGTCTGTGATCTCAGAGAGCGGGCGAAGACACAGCTCCCGCCCCCCCTTCCTCGTAATGATGACCCACGCCGTCTTCTGCCCGGGTGACAGCTGTGACAGGTGAAGGCACAGGTACACCCAGGTGAGAACAACAGGCTGACAGAGCGGCTCTACAACTTGTTGTTTTAACGTCGATCAGTGTAGCCTGACTGCCTGCTGCTCGGAGTTTTGTAGCCGCTCCCAGTCGGGGGAAAAAAAAAACTCTGAGAAGTGTTTTTCTACTGGGACTCTGAACACGTCTGCTTAACTCGGCGGTGCATTTTAGTGATGTTAACATAGCTTGTGGTTATCTCCACTGTAGCGCTCTCCTGGGGGACATGGGAGCGTTGCTACGGCAACATCAGGCTGATTAATACATCCCTCTTCCTGTTTATGGCGTCTGGAGTGAAAGTTAAAGTCTGAATGAGTGAGTTCAGCCTGAGGTTAGCATGCTAGCTTGTTGTGCGTCAGTATTGATCCAACCTCAGAGGTGATGAGCTGCAAGCCGAGGGATTCGTCTCTGTTCCTCAAAAACACAGAAAGCAGGCAGACGTTGGTCTCTCGGAGTTTCACTCCGGCGTCTTGCATCGTGCTTGCATCACTCTGCTGAGAGTTTTACAGTTTAGAGCTCGGCTGACAGCAGCAGGCGGAGACGATCTGCCGATAGGAGCGTCAGGTTAAGATGGCCGACGTGGACAGAGAGACGCAGTCCTCGACGTCCCGACTTCTAAAAATCAGTCGCTTTGCTCTTAAAGTCGAAAACAGCTAAATCATGAAAGCTCACATTTCATGATGGCTTCATGCGGCTTCTTCGAAGAACTTTAAAGTCCAGCTCGTCTGACGGAAGCACAGCGTTAGCTTGAATTGCACAGCGTTAGCTTGAACTGCATAGCGTTAGCTTGAACTGCACAGCGTTAACTTGAACTGCATAGCGTTAGCTTGAACTGCACAGCGTTAGCTTGAACTGACTGACCGTAAATACGTCACCGCATCAACTGGCAGCTACGTGACCAGAGACGGACGAAGAGTGCGTTTTCTCACTTCAAGTTTGGAAAAGATTTGTTTACTTATTTTGGAGGATTTAATGAATTTCGTGTCACAGAGGACGTATGTAAGAAGCGGCGAGGGGCGGAGTCAAACCCCAGGAGACTAAATCTCAGTCATGGCGTGGGAGATATAAAGCGAGGTCAAACACAAACGGCACCTTACGAGTTTTAGGAGCTGAAGAGAGGGCGGGACCACGTGCAGCAAAGCGCCGCTCCGACTACGACTTCTTCCTCTGTACATGGAGGTCGCGGCATAACCGCTAGGCTAGCTGACGCCTCCAGAACGCCATCTTTGAGATCTTGGTCACACGGTGCGTGTTTGATGTTTTACACAGCTCAGGTGATTAACTGATGTTTTTCACGTCTTTGGACGGTCAGCTTGTTTTTTATATATTTATGTCTTTGTGGCTTCAAAGTGTGAACGAGACACGGATGGAACAATATTCAGATTCAGACTTCAGACTCGTGCTGATGATCCATGGCTGTCCCTGTTTGGATGTTTCCATCTCCAACAGTGTTTGTTCAACTTGAACACAGACGTTCTGACGGAACATTTCTTTGTTGTCGTCTCAGAACAAGAACACGGAGCTCCGACGCGTCGACCCCTCCAGGACCACGACGCCACAGAGGAGGCAGAATTTTAAAATCAACAGTCAGAGAGAAAGAGATGAAAAAAAAAAAAAAAAGAGAGCAGCATTGTCCGATCTGTCAGAGCATGAACACGGCACAACTAATACAAATATTGACCCAAATCGATCCTACAAAGAAACAAGCGGGGGTGTGGATTATTTCCAAATAAAAAAAGCTGCATTCATGTCCCTGCACTTATTCACTGCTCAGATATTCAGGAGCATTCATGTTTCAGATTGAGGTGTGACTGATCTCAGTGGACAGAGGCGAGCTGCACCGCTCTGCTTTATGGAGGAAGAGAAATCAGAAATCTGATGTTAAAGTGCACAATCCTCCCATCACTGTCGCACTGCTGGCAAATTATACTTTCTTTTCTTTTTTTTCACATAAACATCCTGTCTCCGCATGTTCACTGATTTTAAAGGAGTAGTTCCCCCCCCCCCAAAAAAAAAGGGCACGATATAATCATCACTGGATGTTATTGTAGATGCTGTGTCGGGCTGTGTTGATGCATAATGAAGGTGCAGAGGTGAAAGACTGAGATTTATTCTCATGGTTACTCATTAATGACTCTCCATGTTCTCATTGTTAAAGGGCCACCTGAAGAGCAGAGGGCTGACAAAGTCTCAGTTACTTCTCAGAGAGCTCGTTTCCCTTCAGCCACACTGTTGCTCTGCAGACCGAGGACACATTTCTGCCATTCCTCCAATGTCAGTAATCACACCTGCGCTCTGAATATACGCCCCATTTCCCCAACGCCACTTTCCAGCAGCCAGGTAAACAGAGATTACAGGTCAGCAGTGTGGGATGAAGGGTTTGTAGAGGCTCAGGAAGGATTAGCTTTCCCTGAACAGTCACCTGCCGTCTGAAGCTGCGAGAAATTAGGACAGAAGGCACAAATGAGAGCCACACCTCGCGTGATCATGGCGTGCCGAGGCTCCGCGCGCACACAGCAAGGCACCGAGCTTCGATAATAAACTTTTAATACAGCTCGGACAGGGGGGGAAACACCGCAGCTCGAGAGGAGGTAGAGCCGGAGAAAGACGCAGCACTCCCGGAGAGAAGGAGGTGCGGTGTGGAAGTGCTCAGGTTCGCCCACACACACTCCGGGCGCGCAGGGAGGGAAGTGGAGGAAATGTGAACAGGGTTTGGTGGAGGGGGGGGATTTAACACAGCTCGGGTCGGTTGGTCTTACCTTGAGCTGCGAGGAGGATCGCCGCCGCCGCCACCAGCCAAGTCTTCCTCACCGGAGAGAGTGAGCAGCGTGATGCGTAATCTCTCGCCATTCTTCTGGGCAGGAGACAAGGTGGACGTAAATATCCACAACCACGCAGCCTACACCGGCCTCCAAAGTATTCCTTCTCCGATCGGAAACTTCCGAGATCACTTCCGACCTCGTGCGTTAAAAACCTGCCAAGTTCCAGCCTCTACTTAATGTGTGCGTGTTCCTCCGCACACACCGCACCGCGTTGACTTACTGTCTCTCTTTCTCTCGATGCCTTAATGACAGGAAGAGTGAGACCCCTCCCTGTGTGGGACGGCCGCAGTGGCACAGGTAGCCCGCGGCTGCTCGTGCGTCCGCGCGCGCGTGTGTGTTAGTGACGGTGCCTCTCGGAGCAATGTGCAAACAAAGTGTGGACGGAGGAGTGTGTGAGAGAGTCGGTGCAGCTCCGTGAGTGTGTGCGTGATGCGGAGAGCTGAGAGGGGAATATCAGAGTGATGTCAGCAGAGCGTCACCAAGAGGAGTCGAGCTGTAATACTGAAACTCTCTCTCTCTCTCTCTCTCTCTCTCTCTCTCTGTAATACTGAAACTCTCTCTCTCTCTCTCTCTCTCTCTCTCTCTCTCTCTCTCTCTGTCTCTCTCTCTCTCTCTGTAATACTGAAACTCTCTCTCTCTCTGGCTCTCTCTCTCTCTCTCTCTCTCTCTCTCTCTCTCACACACACACACACACACACACACCCAGAGAGTGAGCAGTCTGACTGTGAATACAGGAAATAAACACAAGCAGCATACCTGTGCGCGCGGAGGAATCTGGGTGTGTTCTGCTGACACCTGCCGCTCGTTTGTGAGCGCGCGCGCTGAGTTTGTGTGCAGGTGGGAAAAACTAGTTTCAGCAACATTTTTTATCGTTTTTCTCTCTTTAATGTGTTTCTTAAATAATAAAGATAAGCGAACAATAATTATTAATGTTGTAATTTATTACTGCAGCCTCTTCTGGACAATATTAAAGGAATATTTCACTGAACTTTTCTCTTTTTTATTACACCGTCTAATTCTGCTCGGGCTGTCCACAGTTCAGTTCATTATGAGAAGATGCTGCCTGGGACAGAAGCCAACATACTTAAAGCTCCCCTTGCTGACTTGCTGCAGTATAGGTCATAAACCCCGCCTCCTCCATGTTAACAGATGGGACAAACTATAGACAATAAAACATACATTTTTTTTCCAAACCAGGATTCTGTCGTTACGGTTATTAACATGCTGATTTATGTCCTCGTGTTCATTTTTTTAAAAGTTTTGTTTTAACTTATTAGATGCAGAAAGGACAGGATGACATCATGATTGACAGCTCTGTTGACAAATGAGGCTTCCTGCAGTGATCTCAGCTGGTAAAAGTAAAAAAACTATTTTTTATTATTATAAAAAACTAAAGCCAAGCCTCTAACAATCTGCGACCATGTGTGAGGGTCTACAGAGACGTTAGCACACACACACACACACACACGTCCCATGCAGAGTCTCATGTTGCACAGAACATCAACAGAAAACCGACTCGAGCTTTCCAAGAAGGAAATAAAAAAAAGAGCTCATTACGGAGAGAATGGAGAAAACCTTGGGAGAGGAAACTCAGAGACAGATTCCCCGTCTGTGTTTTCTGAAAATAGATAATTAGCTTATTAAAGTGAATAATTGACTTTAAAAAAAAAGGTGTTTGTTACATTTAGAAGAAGAAATGCAGAGCAGAGGAATAATCGAAGATAAATCAGATAAATTAGAGAAATAAATTCACTCAGAAGTTACAACAGTTATAGATATCGTCGATGCAGATAAATAATGGGAAACCTTCACAGGAAGTTCACCTACGTACGGAGGCCCTGAGAGGACAAACATCACCGTTACTTGTGTGTCTCGTCATCTCGGAATAAACAAAGACAGTTAAAGTGATTTAACTCGTGAGTTTCTTGATATCTTGAGAAAACGACTTTTCATCCAGCGTTGATGAGCGGGTCAGATTCAGGGTCAAGGGTCAATTCAGACGCTTCTATTAGTTAAAGTTTAACAACAGTTTGGATGTTTGCTCAAGTGCTGCAGAGTTAAAAAATGAACGATGCTGAAACTTCCTGTAATCTATTTTTTATGTTGTTTATGTGTTTTAATTCGCCGATGTGTTCACTTTCATCCATCACCACAAAACACAAACACACAGCCGACGTGTCGAGGAGAAATTGCTCACATAAATTCCAGTTTGCAGAGTATAAAAGAAGGAAGCCTTCAGGGACGGCCGGATGCTTTAAGCCTCTCTGGATGGATGCTGTCGTTTACTTTGTTATCCCCTCCACAGAAACAGCGACACTGAGAGGTTCCTTAAAGACGCAGATATTTCAAACACGGAGAGGCTGAAGTGAACAAACAGAGCGCGCGCGCTCCGAGAGGACGGCGTGTGTCTGTGTGAAACGATAAGAGAGAATCTGTTTGAAGAACTCAAGTTTGTGTTTCAGAGAGACACAAACACACGGTCGACTCGAGATGAAGCGTCCAGGGTGCTGCGTTTGACAGTTCATTTACACGAGACGTCAAGCAGCTAAAAATACAGCTTACACCTACACTGAATGAGAATGTATGGAAACAGAGAGGATCATGGGAACCGTAGTTTTCTGTTAGCTTTGGGTTGGACTTTTTTTAAAGGGTCAGTTTAACCAAATTACTTCTATCATTTATTTTCAAAGCGTATCATCAACTTGAGCGTCCCTCCTCCTCCTCAATTTACAACACTTCACCGAGACATAACACACACACACACACACACACACACACACACACACACAGCCTCCCGCTGGTTAGTCCGCCTGGCCTGGAAGGAGGTGGAGAACCTGGCCACCCACCTCTCCATTATCACCTCATTAGCGGGCCTTACACTGGCCCACCCTCCTCTCTGGCTCCAGTCTCAATCAGGACATTAATCACAGCAGAGCAGGAAAAACCTTCTGTCCTCTGAAGGCTCCAAGTGTACTCTGCAGGCCCCCGCTGTGTGTGTGTGTGTGTGTGTGTGTGTGTGCACACGCCACTTCATACAAATGATCCAGCTACATCCTGCCATCTGTTGACAACTAAAAGTAACTGCCTGTATATTAAAACACAAGAAGGCCTGATGCTGCTCTGCTCTTCATCTGCAGCCTAACAAACAATTTATCTAACTTCAACTTTTTTTTTCCAGTTTCGGGAAATTATGTAAACACACAAAATCAGGATTTATGATTAAAAGACACAAAATGTGTTCAGAGGTTTTTGCTCTGCAGCCCGTGAGGCGGGATATCGTTCATGGCGGTTTGTGGAAAGATGACCGCTCTAACGTCTGGTTCATTTGACGAGTGTGAACACAAACGTACCGTACTGTTCTCAGAAGCGCTCCGAGTCCGCTTGCAGAGACGGTCTCGTGCACGATTCATGCGTACGGTGAACCCAACCGTGGACAGTGGACCGCGATACGGCGTGATTCTAAACGGCTCCTGTCGCTTTAAAAAAGCCGCCTGCAGCACGCTTCACCCTCGGAGCTCGTTGAATGGCGTCTCGGAAAGAACAACAAAAGCCACAGTTAGCAGCACGGACTCAGCTCGCAAGCAGTTGCCGCGGCGACCTCTGCTTCTTTCGGCTTTTTGGCGGAATTTGCAAACCGAATGTGCAAATACCGCCCCCTGCTGTATCGGTATGGAAGTGTTCTCCGGCACGGAAAGGCGTTAGCGATTGTGCCGAGAGTCACTGATCCGTCGATGGCAGGATTCAGACCTTTGTCCCCTCGTGCCGGCTGCACACGGGGACTCAGAAGTCCGACCGTGTTGACGTCTAATGAAGTCATTGTGTTGTTCATTCCTGCTCGTGTACATCATACTGATGATCGACGTGGTCGGATGGAGCTCTTAACCACGTCTGCCCCTCCTGTGGAGGTAAAAGCAGCAGAAATATGAAATCACTATGCAGAGGCCGACCCGCCTCGTTATGCAGCGGCTGTCAGCGACCTGCTGGTTATCGGAGATCGATATCCGTCTGCACCTTTAAACTGATGCATCTTAAATGATCCTGTGTTCTGCTGCTCTGTAGCTCAACAAAGCTTTCAAACGGCCGACATGTTCGCCTTTGAACGTTTCTTTCGGTTTGTTTTCCCCTGACAGTCGCAGACAGCCGGTCGTGCAGCCGCGACGTGACATTTCCGCAGCTGTATGCTAGCATAATTATGATTCTTTTTTATATTCAACCTTTAACAAACAAACACACTTTGTGTATTTGACACCATCACACGACTGGAGCGTAATCTCTTTTGGCACAGGAACGTAGAAAGGCCACAGAAATGCAATTTGGGGGGAAATTTGTGTGACATAAATAATGAGTAAGCCCTGGCTCCAGGCCTGTTTGGCCCTGTAGAGGAAAGTGAGTAAATTAATTCCTGCTGCTGTAATGATGTTGTAAACAAAATCAGAATCGCTTTATATCACTTCAGATGCCAAGGACTGTAAACGTAGAGGAATTTATCTCCCTCACGCTGACGCACAGGAACACTCTGTTTGACTGTTTCTTTAATTATCACGGCGAGAAATGCAAAGAAAAGCATCACGAACATCTTTAATAACACAACAACACATCTATCCCTCGAACCAAGCTGAATAACAGCTTTTTGATTCACATCTCGAGTCAGCAGCCTTTGAAAAGGCTTTTGAATAATACAGTCAGCAGTTTATGTCTTAGCACAGTTTAACCCTGCAGGTCAGGACCCCCCCCCCCCCCCTCCTCCCCAGAGGGCTGCCAAGATGAATCTGAGAGGTCACAACCACATTAAAAAGAGAGAAGGCAAAAAAAAAAAAAAAAAATTTGTGAGACAGAATCATATTTATCCTTTCTGACTTCTCTTCCATGTTTTCCTGCTCCTCTAATCTCCGGCTGTTGGACCTCGGACGTATTCGAATGACGCCGTCTTTGAGAAAAGTTTGCTCTTTGGCTTCGGCTCAGACGAGGGGGTCAGAGTCGAGATCAGCGGCTTCAGGCACGAAGAGAAAGAAGCTTCTGAGTAAAGAAGTTGGACCGTGTTCTTCGTCAAGTGTTAATGATCAGAGCAAAGTGTTGAAAATGCAGCCGCACTGCATGATGGGAGTTTGTCTTTAAGGAAAGACTCACAGCCGGTGGAAATGTGTCTTAAATAATAACAGGAAGATTCGAACTCCCCGTCTGAGGGGAGAACGGGCGAACGAGTTTCCTGCTCTGAGACAGGAAATAAAGCCAGAATTTGACAGAATTCATTCTGGCTTATTTTGTCCCTTCAGGCGTGCCGTAGGTTGACCCCTGCAGTGAGGAACAGAACGACACTCACGACATCAAACGTTGACACGACGCCGTTCCTCTGAGCGGTTTGGCTTTTTCATGAAGTTAACGTCATAACCGTCCATCTACCAGAAGTTCCTAATTTTCTTTCAAAATAAAAGCATGTCGGAGTTAAAGTCGCCTGAGCTGTACTACGAGTTACCTCTCGCTGTATCGGCTCATTTTATCCGAGATAAAACAAAATTTATTCACCAGCCAAAAAGCTTTTTTTTCTTTATATTAACGTATTACACTGGCAGAGCTCTTTTTGGCTGTCACCAGCAGAGGGCGCTACATGTAAAACACCGTTAACCGCTGATGTACGTACGGTTGATAACTGCATGTATCTATGTGTTTATCTACGTCCATCGCCAAGGATCACACACAGATATCAGCCCTAACATCTCATATCGCTCGTGTCCTGCTTGTTGTACCAGTAAACTGCTAGCTTAGCAGGCAGACACTCAGACTGCTGTCTTTAGCCCCGCCTCTCCTTCTCAACATGGAAACATCTAGTATGTGGATTTAGATTTCCATGTGGCGTTGCAGAGACGGTCGTGTTCAGCGAGTTCTTCCGTGCCGTCTCACGCACACAAATCATGTCTTCATCCGTCTCTCTGTATTCAGGCTCCTGCCTTGTATGCTGATTGGACCGGGCCGTCCCTCCGGCCTTGGCTCTTCAATCACCGCTCCTCTGCTGCTGCCTTCACCTCTCCCCTTCCACCATCCATCGCTCCGACCTCTCCATCCATCCCGCCTTTGATCTCACCCTCTCCGTCCCGCTCACCTCTCCGTCGCTGCAGAGAGAAAAATAAATCAACAACGACCCCCCAGTGACAGCCGGCCGGCCCGAACACCCACTGACTTATTTACTCCAGCATGCCTCTGATCCGCTGTCGGGTCCAAATGAACCTGCACAAGCACGAACACAGTCAGCTCTACATACTCACACACACACACACACACACACACACACTTCCGAGCAAACACACACAGTCTGTTGAGCTGCATTAGAAGAGCAGGCCTGTAAGAGCTTTCTCCTTATTATTTTCTCCACAAGCAGCCCATGAATTTTATATGCAGCACTCCCATAGCTCTCGTATTCTCCCAGCTATAAGCCAGCAACAAGGACACACACACACACACACACACACACACACACACACACACGCTGGGGCTGGCACACAGTCGGTTGGTTTGATTTGTGCAGATATAGATTGGTATGTTTTTATAGTGGGAGAGCGGGAGGCGGCGGGGGAGGGGACGTTTGGGTCCCTTAAAAAGAGCGAGCGGAGGGAAGATAATCTTTCAGTCTCTAAACAGCGAGGGCGAGAGGTGCCCGTCAATCACTGTGAGGAGTCACCGCTGAGGCAACCCGGGTCCGGGGTTTGAGGAGGCGAGCGTGGAGGAGGGTCTGAGCTCTTCTTGGTCCTTTTAAGGATTTAAGATAAAAAAAAATCTGCTGCGACATGAAAGAATCAAAGAATCCAAATATTTTCAGCTCTAAGTTTTTTTATTTTATTTTATTCACTCAGTAAACTGATCAGGTTTCTTTCAGCCGATTCATATCTCCAAATTCCCGCAGCAGGACTCGAGTTTGGGGTTTGGGACGAAGAAGTCCTTTATTTATTTATTTATTTATCTATTGAAGTCGTTGGCCTCAGAGTTGTCTTATTCAGAAGAGCAGAAAAGCCCTCCGATTTGTTTCAGCGAACTCAAAGTGTGGACTTTTTAAAGACGACAGCCAGCGTCCTCCTCGCCGTGCTGTGACGCTGTAATGTGATCGCTCAATGATCACCACGACACGACAAAGATCATGACTTTACTTTATTCACCTCCGAAACATGCTACTCACACACTCAAAAACACGCAGAGTGAGGGGGGGGCTGCACATAGGGGGCGCCCCTGAGCTCACGGCTGCCTCAGCAGTGCAGATAAGTCCAGCCTTGAACCGGTGACCTTCTGGTTCCCAACATACGTGGCCACGAACCGATACTGCCTCTCCTACTAAATAACAGGAAAGAAGAGGTGAACTCAAAGAAATAAAAACAAACCTTTGGCTCTGACTTTAGCATTTCCTTTCAGCTCTAAAATGAAAACAGAACCGGCCCGTGTTTCCCCCTGCTCGTTCCCAGCCGTGCACATCCCTGTTAACTACTTGCAACATATGTTAAGTCTCCGCGAGCTTTCCAGCTAAACCTCACACGCAGCGTGAGTCTGGTCCTGTTGTTGCATCCAAGCAGTTTCACCAAAGTGGTCGCTCCAAAAAAAAAGCAAGCCGTACATATCCATCACAGCTTGTGCAGCCGGCTCGCGGCGCTCTGCAGCCAAGCCGAAGCACGGCGGCTCACAGACCTCGGAGTCAGAGCGGAGGACGTGCCAATGCTGAAGCTGCAGGCTGACGTGTAAAAAGAGAAAAACGTGGACTCGACTACCTAAATGATCATTTATCATGTTTAAGTAGAAGCGCTCAGAGAACAGGCGGGACATGGCAGTGAAAGAGGGGAGTGTGATGTGCCAAGTTTCTGTTGTAGTATTTGTGCCATGTTTTTTCCATCTCTTTCATGTTGCCTGATTTGATGCTGCCTTCAAGTCATCCTGGTAAGCTCCTCGTTGAGACTTCTGATGTTGCAAATAAGACGCGTCACGCATTTCAGTGCATGTGGTCGGGCCAACACGGACAGCTTTCCTCCAGCATTGTTTGTGAAGCGAAGCCCCCCCGGAGTCTGGAGGGGGACAGCCGGGCCTCCAGCTTCAGCTCATGACGACACCAAAAAGCTTTTCCTCGACCTTTGCTTTTGTCTTCATTCCATCCAAAGCGCTCTCTCGGTGAGTCTTTTAAACCAACGGGAAACAGTGACGAGCCCACGAGCAATGAACTCAGTTATTTATAGGAATCAGACGCTGAAAGAGAGGCGAGAATAAATCCGTCACAGAGGAACATTGAGACCAGTTCACAGCTGGGTGTGTGTGTGTGGAAACTGTGATGGTTCTTAACCAATAAAAGCAGAGGGGGAAAAAGTGGGTTTTCATTTATTGGTTCCTTTTTGGATCAGGATTTAAAAACGTGTTTTTCAGTTTGATTTGTGGAGTAAAGATAATTTATCAACAAAGAAGAAAAAGACAACTTTAAATCTTCCATCCTCTATCTTCCTTCTCAGGGTCGTGGGGGGGGAGGGGAGGGGGGGGGGCTGCATCCAATCCCAGCTGTCATTGAGCGAGAGGCGGGGTCACACCTCGGATTGTTCAGCTGTCAATCACGGCGCTCACATTAACCTAACGAGCATCAACGTGCAAACTCCACAGAGAGGCCGCCGTCAGACGGGGATTCAAACCAGGAACCCCCCCCCCCCCTCGCTGTAAGAGAGGACCGAGCTAACCGCTGAACCACCGCGCAGCAACGTAAGAGTAGACCCGTTAAAGGGTTAATATGAACCCAGTCTGTGGGATCCGGTCTGTGCGATGTGACATTTGGAAAAGAACTCTTCTGCTACCTGTTGAACAAATCACCTCAACTTTAAGTTTGGCTTCCAGGGGACTCAGTAATGGACTTTCAAATACCTTCCTGCAGAGGCCACATCCTCCGACTGCCGTTAATGAACACAGTGACCCATCAAACATGTCTGTGTCGAGGAGGACGAGGAGGAGGAGGAGGACGAGGAGGAGGAGGAGGAGGAGGAGGAGGAGAGGCTTGTTCACGATGATGAAGAAAAATCATTAGGGAAGAAAAGGAATCCAAGGGAGAAACATGTGCTCAGATGTGGAGGAGGAACCTTTGTGACAGTCCGACTCTAAACTCAAGCGGCGCACGCTGCTCTCCACGTTTAGCAGATTGAAAAGAAGATTCTAAACGGCTCCTTAAATACAGAAATCACCACGTGGACCACAAAAACACGAGCTGTCAAACTGTGAGCACGGGGAACCTGAAAGTCACAGAGCAGAGAAGGAAATCTATATTTACATCCTATATATGACATGTATGTCTCAGGCTGTACCATGTGACATCGAATGCACACGTTAAAAACATGTTACTCAGGTGTTACAACATACTGAGAAGAGGTATCAAGTGTTTTACGTCGTTTTTAGGATCAGAAACAAAAAGCTTCAGGGTCATCGGTGTCTTATTGGCTGGTGCACTCGGCCCCGGGTTCAAATCTGACCTCTCTCTCTCTCTCTCTCTCACTCGCTCGCTCTCGGATCTCCAACTCGATCCTCTTTCCTGTCTCGGCTAAAAAGGCCAAAAAGAAGAAAAGGCTCAAAGACGCTGAAAAGAGGAAGTCAGCTCTCAGTCACATCGGACTGAACAGGACGTCAGGAGTCGCCGGGCTTTTCTTGCCCTGCATCTCGCCTGGCAGGATCCGGGTTAAAAGCAAACTTGATCTCCAGCGATGTGTCACCTCAGCTCCGGGGGGAAGTCAAGCCGCTCAGATCAGGGTGAGCGTGGGCCGCTTGTGTGTGTGATGTGTGGGTGGCGTGTGCAGCAGAAGGACGGGGGGAGGAGAGGGGGGGGGCTTTGTTGTAAAATGTCACCTCTATGAGACGCAGTGTGACCTGTAAATATGACATCACACTCAGGTTTTTTTTCAAAGTCTCTATTTTTCTCCTGAAATGAAAAAACTAAATAGGCTTCAATCAAGGCTCTCAATGTCACCTTTCTGTTTCCACAGTTTGAAAACATTCAGAGCGAGTGGAAGCAGCAGGAGACGCCTTCAGCACAAAAAGGAGACGCACGCTTTTAAAGGAGGAGATAAAAAAACAACGGAGGATTATTCACAGAGAAGAACTCTGAAGAGTTCAAGGAGGAAAACTTACGACAGCAACTCAGAGACACCAATCACTGTCCTTCACTGTCCTTCACTGTCCTTCACTGTCCTGAGCTGATTCACAAGTTAAAATGAGTCCAGCTTGATGACACATTTAAAGCCTGACCACGAGGAAGGACGACCTCCGTGTTTTTACACATTATATCTGAGGCCCCCGATGAGGCCTTTAAGCAGACGCTTGTTATTCTAAAAATGTCAGGAGATAATGATTGTCCCCCCTCGGCTCTCTCTCTCTCTCTCTCTGACACGGGGCCGTGCGAGAGCTCGTCCCTGTGGCCGCAGACTCAGGAAGTCGGATTGATTAAACGAGCTGCCGGGAAA